>NC_092743.1:58798781-59099138 GCF_047496795.1 Chiloscyllium punctatum
GGGATGATCTGTCAATTTCAAGTCATTGATCCTGGCACCAATGAAAAGCACAGAATAAGAGAAGGTTGGGTAAGAAATTCTGCTCCCTATTCTGGTCAATTAACCATGTTAAAAATCTCATTAAGAACTTGGAATTGTTGGAAGTTCTAATTTTTATATGGGCGCATGGGTAACATATTTTTAATACAAATCAGCTGAGGGTTGGTAGGTACAGAGTGGAAAACCATACAACTTTCCCAGGGCATCACCTTGTCTCATTAATGTCCCACTCACCCCTTATTAAAGGGATACCCTTAGACCTGGGAATGTGATAAAAGGAGTGGGCACACAACACCGTAGCATCTAATGTGATCAGCATCCTTGAGTGCCCTGAAAATAAATAGTGAGGCAGGGAAAGTTGCCAAAGACAGTTCAGCCCAGAAGAAAGAGCTGGCCATGGGAGCATTATTTACTGAGGTAATGACATTGGGCTCCAATGTTGTTGAAAGTGTTCGCCACTGGCTGAATATTAAGCAGCAGGAAAGCACAGGAGAGGAAAGGAGAAGTCGAGAAGAATGAAGTGACCAAACTCTTAGCACATACTGAGGATGGAGCGACCTGGAGATGAGTGAGACCCAATCCTGCAGGAAACCATAAGATCATAAGACATCGGAGTGGAAGTAAGGCCATTCAGCCCATCGAGTCCACTCCGCCATTCAATCATGACTGATGGGCATTTCAACGCCACTTACCCGTACTCTCCCCGTATCCCTTAATTCTTTGTGAGATTAAGAATTTATCAATCTCTGCCTTGAAGACATTTAATGTCCCGGCCTCCACTGCACTCCATGGCAATGAATTCCACAGGTCCACCACTCTCTGGCTGAAGAAATGTCTCCTCAGCTCCATTCTAAATTGACCCACTCTAATTCTAAGGCTGTGCCTATGGGTCCTAATATCCCGGCCTGACAGAAACAATTTCCCAGCGTCCATCCTTTCGAAGCCATGAATTATCTTGCAAGTTTCTATTAGATCCCCCCTTAGTCTTCTAAAGTCTACTGAATACAATTTCTAATGAATACAATGGAATATAAACAGTGTCTCTCCAGCAGGTGGTTTCAGAGATTTCATCCTAAAGTCTTGACCTGCACTATAGTGGTTGCCATGCACTGCCAGTGATCATCAAAGTCATGGAGTCATAGAGATGTACAGCATGGAAACAGAACCTTGGGTCCAATTTGTCCATGTCAATCAGATATCTCAACCTAATCCAGTCCCATTTGTCAACTCCTGTCCCATATTCCTCTAAACCCTTCCTATTCATATACCCATCTGGATGCCTTTTAAATGCTGTAATTGGACCAGCCTCCACCACTTCCTTTGACAGCTCATTTCATACACACGCTACTCTCTGCGTGACAAAGTTGTCCCTTAGATCCCTTTTATATCTTTTGCCTCTCACCTTAAACCTATGCCCTTCAGTTCTAAACTCCCCCACCCCAGGGAAAAATACGTCTGTTTAGAGTCATAGAGATGTACAGCACAGTCACAGACCCTTCAGTCCAAATTGTCCATGCCGACCAGATATCTCAACCCAATCTAGTCCCACCTGTGTATTCATAAACACAATTAGGTGCATTTTAAATGTTGTAATTGCACCAACCTCCACCGCTTCCTCTGGCAGCTCATTCCATACACGTACCCCGCTCTGCGTGAAAAAATTTCCCCTCAGGTCTTTTATATCTTTCCCCTCTCACCCTAAACCTATGCCCTCTAGTTCTGAACTCCCGCACCCCGGGGAAGTGACTTTGTGTATTTATCCTATCCATGCCCCTCATAATTTTATAAACCTCTATAGGTCACCCCTCAGCCTCCAACGCTCCAGGGAAAACAGATCCAGCCTATTCCTCACCTCTTCCTGTTGCTCAAATCCTCCAACCCTGGCAACATCCTTGTAAATCTTTTCTGAGCCCTTTCAAGTTTCACAATATCCTTCAGATTGGAAGAAGACCAGAATTACATGCAATATTCCAAAAGTGGCCTAATTAACATCCTGTACAGCTGCAACATGACCTCCCAACTCCTGTACTCAATACTCTGACCAATAAAGGAAAGCATACCAAACGCCTTCTTCACTATCCTATCTACCTGCGACTCCACTTTCAAGGAGCTATGAACCTGCACTCCAAGGTCTCTTTGTTCAGCAACACTCCCTAGGACCTTACCATTAAGAGTCTAAGTCCTGCTCTGATTTGCTTTTCCAAAATGCAGCACCTCGCATTTATCTAAATTAAACTCCATCTGCTACTTCTCAGCCCATTCGCCCATCTGATCAAGATCCCATTGTAATCTGAGCTAACCTTCTTCGCTGTCCACTACACCTCCAATCTTGGTGTCAGCTCCAAACTTGCTAATTATAGCTCCTTTGTTCACATCCAAGTCGTTTATATAAATGACGAAAAGCAGTGGATCCAGCACCGATCCTTGTGATACATCACTGGGCACAGGCATGTCTGAAAAGCAACTCTCCACCACCACCCTCTGTCTTCTACAGCCAGTTCTGTATCCAAATGGCTAGCTTTCCCTGTATTCCATGAGATCAAACCTTGCTAACCAGTCTCCCATGAGGAATCCTGTCGAATGCCTTACTGAAGTCCATATAGATCACTCTACTGCTCTCCCCCCATCAGTCTTCTTTGTAACATTTTCAAAAAACTCAATCAAGTTCAGGAGACATGATTTTCCACGCATAAAGTTATGTTGACTATCCCTAATCAGTCCTTGCCTTTCCAAATACATGCAAATCCTGTCCCTCAGGATTCCCTCCAACAATTTGCCCACCACTGAGGTCAGGTTCATTGGTCTATAGTTTCCTGGCTTTTCCTTATTACCTTTCTTAAATAGTTGCACCATGTTAGCCAACCTCCAGTCTTCCAGCACCTCACCTGTGACTATTGATGATACAAATATCTCAGCAAGAGGCTCAGCAATCACTTCCCTAGCTTCCCAAAGAGTTCTAGAGTACACCTGATCAGGTCCTACTTTTATGCGTTTCAAGACATCTAGCACACCTCCTCTGTAATATGGACATTTTGCAAGATGTCACCATCTGCTTCCCCACATTTTATATCTCCCATATCCTTTTCCACAGTAAACACTGATGCAAAATATTCACTTAGTATTTCCCCTATCTCCTGCAGTTCCACACATGGGCTGCCTTGCTGATCCTTGAAGGGCCCTATTCTCTCCCTAGTTACCCTTTTGTCCTTAATGTATTTATAAAATCCCTCTGGATTCTCCTTATACCTATTTGCCAAAGCTATCTCATGTCCCCTTTTTGCCCACCTGATTTCCCTCTTAAGCATACTCCAACTGCCTTTATACTCTCCTAAGGATTCATTCGCGCTCTCCTGTCTATACCTGATATATTCTTCCTTCTTTTTCTTAATGGAAACCTCAAATTCTCTAGTCATCCAGCTCTCCCTACACCTACCAGCCTTTCCTTTCACCCTAACAGGAATATCCTGTCTCTGGACTCTCGTTACCTCATTTTTGTACGGGTTTGAACTTGTTTGCTTCTGGCTTTTTTCCAAGGATATGCTGGAGACCATAGCAGCATCTTGTAAAAGCCTGCACAATATTGCATCTTATGGGTCACTGATGATACCACAGATCTGGAAAGTGCATACACTTCATGACAGATGTGGCCTTGCAGGAACACAGGGCAACACTTTTTGCTGCCATCACTGGATTCCATCAGGTATCAGCATCATTAATTTAACCCAAGTGTGGCCAAGTGGACTCACTTTCTGGGAGCAGAGATAATCAGGCCTGAGGAGACACCACGACTAGGGCAGTAGATAAAGAGCAGGTCAGACTCAGGGACTTCACTCTGGGAATAGAGGCAGCCAGATCCAAGGGAAATACCTCTCCTCAGGCTGATTGTGAAAAATATGCAAGAGTATCATTACTGAAAATTTGTAATTTTATTGATTGGTCCTGTCAGGGAGTGAGTTTAAATGGCGTAAAACTAGGGAAAGATATAATTAATAAAGAGAAAGTAGCTACTTGGATTTCTCGAAGGAACATAATCAAAAGGGAGGTAAAGTTAAATTTAATCAAAGTAAGAAGATGTGCAGTCCAAAGATGTGTAGTTAGTTGAACTGGCCATGCTAAATTGCCCTGTAGTGTCCAGAGACACTACAGATAGGCAGATAGGCAGATTAGCCATTGTAAATGCAGGGTTACATGGACAGGGGTAGGGGGCTGGATCTGGGTGGGATGCTCTTCAGAAAGTTGCTGCAGACTTGATGAGTCGAATAGCCTCTTTCTACACTATAGGGATTTTTAAAAAGTTATAAAGTAATCAAAAGAAAAATAAAGTTACCATATATGAAGTAAAGTCACTAGCATGATTTTAAAGTAAGTTTAGATTTATGCTAAGAGTGACAAATTGTTTTCAAGTTACGGGAAGTTAGTAGGGAAAGGTTGAATGTCCTGAGGTATGTGTACGGTCATGGATATACCACGGATCCGAGACATACACAGCTGCAGGAAGTGTCACCCACTGTGTTTGTTTGAGCACTGGGTTTTGGAACTTCAGCAGCAACTGGAGTCATCATTGTGCAGCCTTGAGGCAGAGGACTACGTTAGTAGCATGTATAAGGAGGTGGTGACAATGCAGATTAGAAACATACATGTGGAGAAAGAATGGGTGACGATCACGCAATTGAAGAGAACCAGGAAGGTAGTCCCCTGATGGTTTCAAACTGGCTAATCAGTATTCCACGGAAACAAGTGAAGGTGATGGTTCCACAGGGGAATGCAGCCTGTGACAATTCTGCTGCACCAGGAGCATCTCAGCTGCATGGCTGGGAGAAAGAAGAACAGAATGGCTATAGTGATTGGGGATTCATATTCAAGGGATCTGACCAGCATTTCTGCAGCATGAAACATGGCTCTAGAAGGATGTTTGCCTCTGTGGTGCCAGGTCAAGGATGTCATCGGGCAGCTGCAGAACATCTTTCTAGGGGAGAGAGTCCCAGAAGTCATGGTCCATATTGGCATCAACAAAATAAAAGAGATGAGGTCCTGAAAGCAGGTTTTGGGGAATTAAGAAGGAAATTTAAAAACAGGATCTCATTAGCAGTAATCTCAGGATTACTCCCAATGCTGTGTACTGGTGATCATAAGAACAGGAGGTTTGATGATGGAACACATAACTCGAGAACTGGTGTACAAATGAGCGCATCAGATTTCTGAGGCATTGGGATCAGATCTGGGGCAGGTGGAACCTTTACAAGCTGGACTAATTACATCTTAACAGGTCAGGGGCTGCTGTCCTTACAGGGAGATTTGCCTGTGGTGTTGGAGTGGGCTTAAACCAGCTTGTCAGGGAATGAAACCCAAAATGGAAGAAAGTAAAATTGACAACAGAAAGTAGAAAAGCTGCTAGGCAGTTTAGAAGACTGGTGGAAAAAATGCCAAGGAGCAAGTATGCCTCAAATGCCGAAGTTGGATAATCTAAAAGTGCAAATAAAAATAAATGGTTATGATTTAATTACCATTACAGAAATATGGCTGTATGATGACCAGAACTGATTCTGAAAATGTAAGGATATTCAATGTTTAGGAATGACAGTTAAGAAGAAAAAAAGAGGTGGAGTTGTGCAGGTAATGTAAGATGGGTTCAGTCCATATTAAGGGAGGAACTCCATTGAGAAGAACAATGTATGGAATGTGGGTGGAACTAAGAAACAGCAATGGTTCACAGGCATTGGTTGGAGTTATTTATAGACCTCCCAATTGTAGTGGTAGTGCAAACATGATATAAATTAGGAGATGAGAGAAGCTTGTACCATGTGCAACACATTAATCATGGGTGACTTCAATTGTCATATGGATTGGATAAATCAATTGAGCACTGGGGGCAAGTTTCTGGATTGTTTTAGGAATGCATTTCTTGAGCAACATGTCACAGACCTGACTGGAGGACTGTCTATTTTCAATGTAATGTTATGTAGTGAGAAAGATTAGTTAATAATCTTGCTGTAAAAGAGCCTTTAGGCATGAGTGACCACAGATAGAACTTTACATCATGTTTGAAAGTGAGGTAGTTCTTTGAATAAGAAAAATTATGAAAACACGAAGTACAGATTAGTTGGATGGGAAAATACTTTAAAAGGCATGACTATTCACAGGCAATTCGAAAAAGAACTATTGTAACAACTAAACGTTCCTTCAAAGCACAAAAAAAATCAAAAAAGGTCAGTCAACCATAGCTGACAAATTAAGGATTGTATAAGATTAAATGAAAAGGCAATATCAGGAGAATTTACAATGGGGAGTAGAGAAATAGTGGAAAACCCAAATTATTACTTTTTGTCAGTTTTTACTGAAGAACATATAAGAAAGCTCCCAGACTTAGTAATCCAAGTGATTAAGGAGAATGAAAACTTGAAGGAAATTTTATTAGTAAAAAAATTATACTGTAAATGTGGCTGAAAGCTGCTAAATTCTGGGATTCTGATAATAATCTCAGTGTTGATTTGGGTGACTACAGAGATAATTGAGGCACTGATACCAATTGTCACCACACCATTTAAGAAAGGAACAAGAGAATAAACAGGGAACCAGAGACAATTCAGCCTTCTATTGGTAGGAGGGAATGTGCCTGTATCTATCATAAAGTATGCAGTAAATGAACACTTGACTAAAATGATCTGAATGTTTGCATGGATTTACAGTTGTGTGACAAACTTGTTAGGAGTTTTTTTGAAGATGTTACTAAAAAAATTGATAAAGGGGAGTTGATGGATGACGGACTAGCTACAGGCAGAAAACAGAGAGTAGAATTAAATGGATCATTCTGATAAGAGTCATATAGTCATGCAGTATGGAAGCAGACCCTTCGATCTAACCAATCCAATTATGCCGAACATAATCCCAATCTAAAGTAGTCCCACCTGCCTGCTTCTGGCCCATATCCCTCCAAGCACGGTGGCTCAGTGGCTAGCACTGCAGCCTCACAGTGCCAGGGAACTGGGTTCAATTACAGCCTTGGGTGACTGCCTGTGTGGAGTTTGCACACTCTCCTTGTGTCTGTGTGGGTTTCCTCTAGGTGCTCCAGTTTCCTCCCACAGTCCAAAGATGTGCAGGTTAGGTGAATTGGCCATGCTAAATTGCCCATAGTGTTAGCATTAGTCAGAGGGAAATGGGTCTGGGTGGGTTACTCTTTGGAGGTGTAGTGGACAGTGAAGAGGGTTACCTCAGATTACAACAGGATCTGGTCCAATGGGCTGAGAAGTGGCAGATGGAGTTTAATTCAGACAAATGCGAGGTGCTGCATTTTGGGAAAACAAATCTTATCAGGACTTATACACTTAATGGTAAGGTCCTAGGGAGTGTTGCTGAACAAAGAGACCTTGGATTGCAGGTTCATTGTTCCTTGAAAGTGGAGTCGCAGGTAGATAGGATAGTGTAGAAGGTGTTTGTTATGCTTTCTTTTATTGGTCAGAGTATTGAGTTCAGGAGTTGGGAGGTCATAATGTGGCTGTACAGGACATTGGTTAGGCCACTGTTGGAATATTGCGTGCAATTCTGGTCTCCTACCTATTGGAAAAATGTTGTGAAACTTGAAAGGGTTCAGAAAAGATTTACAAGGATGTTACAAGGGTTGGAGGATTTGAGCTATAGGGAGAAGCTAGATTAGAGTGTTGCTGGAAAAGCACAGCAGTTCAGGCAGCATCCAAGGAGCAGGAAAATCGACATTTCAGGCAAAAGCCCTTCATCATTCCTGCTCCTCGGATGCTGCTTGAAGTGCTGTGCCTTTCCAGCACACTCTAATCTAAAATCTGGTTTTCAGCATCTGCAGTCCTTGTTTTTACCCATAGGGAGAGGCTGGACAAGCTGGGGCTGTTTTCTCTGGAGCGTCGGAGGCTGAGGGGTGACCTTACAGAGGTTTACACAATTATGAGGGGCATGGATAGGATAAATAGACAAAGTCTTTTCCCTGGGGTCGGGGAGTCCAGAACGAGAGGGCATTGGTTTTGGATGAGAGGGAAAGATATAAAAGAGACCTATGGGGCAACGTTTTCACGCAGAGGGTAGTACATGTATGGAATGAGCTGCCAGAGGAAGAGGTGGAGGCTGGTACAATTGCAACATTTAAGAGGCATTTGGATCGGTATAGGAATAGGAAGGGTTTGGAGGAATATGGGCCGGGTACGGGTAGGTGGGACTAGATTGGGTTAAGATATCTGATCGGCATGGATGGGTTGGCATGCTGTACATCTCTATGACTCTATGACTCTTAAGAAGGTCGGTGCGGACTTGTTGGGCCGAAGGGCCTGCTTCCACACTGTAGGGAATCTAATCTATTCACGAACTTATCCAAATGTCTTTTAAACCCTGTAATTGTACCCACATCCAACACTTCCTCAGGAAGTTCATTCCACATGTGAACCATCCTTTGTGTAAAAACATTGCATCTCGTGAATTATATCAATCTTTCTCCTCTCACCTTAAAAATGTGCCCACAATCTTGAAATCCTCCTTCCTCGGAAAAGGCAACCACCATTAACTCTATTGGTATGCCTCATTATTTGATACACTTCTTTGCTCCAGTAAAAAACATCAAAGAAAGTTCCTGCATCCCTAGATCCCTCTATTCTACAATACTACTCAAGACCTAATCATTAATTATATAAGCATACCCTTGTTTCTTGCACCAAAATGCTATACTTCACAATTATTCAAATTGAATTCCATCTGCATTCTTCAGCCCATTGACCTATTTGATCAAGATCACCCTTTGTAATCTTAGAAAACCTTCTTCACTGTCTACCTTGCCACCAATTTTAGTGTTGTCTGCAAAATTACTAACGATTGCTTCTATATTCTCATCCAAAACATTTACATAAATGACAAACAAAAGAGGACCCAGAACCAATCCCTGTGAAACACTGATGGTGACAGACTTCTAGTCCAAAAAGCAACCTTCACCACCCATCTCTGTCTCCTGCTGTTAAGTCAATTATGCATCCAATTGACAAGCTCCCATGAATCCAGTGTGACCTAACTTTACTAATTGTTGACAGACTGTCGCTTGTGGCGCATCTAAAGGGTCAGTACTTAGGTACGAGCTGTTCACAATATAGATCAATGGGTTTGGAGATGGTTTGAGACCAAATATAATGTTTCCAAATTTGTAGATAATACAAAGCTAAGGAGGAAGGGGTGTCATGTGAAAGATGCAAAGCAGTTCCAGGAGAATTTGGAGAGGCTTAGTGAGCAGGCAAGAATATGGCAATTAGAATATAATGTGGAAGAATGTGAGGTTTTCTGTTTGGGCAGAAGGAACAGATGTGCAGAATATTTCTTAGTTGGTGAGAGATTGGAAAGTATAGATCTGCCAAGGAACCTGGCTGAGCATGTCAATACGTCACTGAAGACTAACATGCAGGTGAAACAAGCTATTAGGAAGACTCATGGAATGTAAGCTTTTATCACAAGATTATTTGAGTACAGAAGCTATGAAGTCTCACTTCAATTCATAGAGGGAATACAGAGAATGCTCACCAGATTTGCTCCAGGATGATGAGACTGTCTTATGAAGAGAGATTGGGTAAAATGAGCTTGTATTCTCTAGCGGTTCAAAGAATGAGAGGTGAAATACTTAAAGGATAGACAGGGTCAATGCAGGCACAATGTTGGTCAAGGTTAGAGTGGCACTGGAAATGCACAGCACGTAAGGCAGCATCCGAGGGGCAGGAAAATTGACATTTCGGGCAGGAGCCCTTCATCAGGAATCAGTGTTTCCTATGGCTGGGGAGTTTAGAACCGGGGACACAACTTAAAAATAATAGGGATTCCGATATGAAAATATATTTATTTTCTCAACGCATTGTGAATCTTTGGAATTGTCAACCACAGAGCACTGTGGAAGCTCAGTCTTCGAGTATATTTTTTAAAAGGCGTTTTATAGAGTTCCAGTTACCAATAGTGCAAAGGATCATTAGGCAAGTAAGGGTAAAAGACATCGAAATGTCCTATCAACTATAATCGTAAATGATGGAACAGGCTGGATGGGCCAGCTCCTATTTTTCTTTGACCAACCACTCAAATTCACCTTCAGGAATTTGTTTCAATGATCAATCGGTCTGTGACCATAACAACAACCTCTTGCATCAGGACATCACTATCCTAACCACTGCCATTGAATCTTTCACACTCCAA
Source organism: Chiloscyllium punctatum (assembly GCF_047496795.1). NCBI lineage: Eukaryota > Metazoa > Chordata > Chondrichthyes > Orectolobiformes > Hemiscylliidae > Chiloscyllium > Chiloscyllium punctatum. The sequence continues at coordinate 58,808,997 of NC_092743.1, forward strand.
CATTTCACATTATCTCTGTTCTTCACTATAACTTTCAAAATATAAGGATAGATTCTCAGTGCCACAGGATATCCATGATAGGTGGCTATTTAACTGTTCATTAGAAGTTTTACACAGAATTACAGAGATAATACGATCACAAAGAAAACTGGAAAGATTCAGCAGGTCAGGCAGCATTAGTGGAGACAAATTGAATCAAAGTTTCAAGTTTCTGAGCTTTTACCAGGAAAGGACATTGACCTAAAACATTAAGTCCATTTCTCTCCACAGCTACTCCTCACCCACTGAGATTTTCCAGCTTGTTTTGTTCTTATTCTGCAAAAAACTGCAAGAATTTCAATTTTCCAAGGCCCAAAATGGTTGAAACACCCCAAAGGTTATACCTTCCTCTTGCAGGTATAACTGTTTTTAAGGAGTTAATGTAATTAATCAAATTATTGTCCTGAAAAAAATAATTTTGTCAGGTTGGAATGCTAATAAATGATAAATCAATGAGTTTTTAGGCAATTTAAAAAAATGTTCTTTTCAAAAATATTTTAGTTACTTCCATCACCCCTACGTATGTTAAAAGCTTTAACTTACTCCATATAAACATTTTTGAAGTGAGTGTATCTCAGTACTGTTTGAAGTCCTTCTGTATGATTTCTGCTGGGAATATTTGATATCATTGCACTAGCTCCAGATATAAATGCTCAGTCAAGGACATTGCAGTCAGCTATTGCATAGTGCTAGAGGTGAAATTCTGACCAGAGAGGTCACTGGAATTCACAGACTTATTTCATGGTCAGTGATAAGTGTCCTCGCTTTATTGTTAACTACAAAATCTGCTGCAGTACCTTTAACGTTGATGCAAACTACTTCACAAAACAGAAACTTGATGCTCAACCAAGGAACAAGATAAGTGACCAAAAGTCTAGCCGAAGAGGTTTTCAAGAGAATTCTACAGATAAGACTGGAGAAGACTGGAATTCAGGTTTAAAAACTGAATTCAGAGTTTGAGATATGTTGATAAAATGAACAACAACAAAAATGATTTTATGAAAGGAGGAGGAGAGACATATAACTGAGGGTTTTTTGGGAAGGTTATAGGATTGAAAAGTGTTATGGATTTACGAAGAAGTGAACTTATGGATCTGAACCCCCGATTATACCTAATTTCAGTGGTGTCAAATGTCAAAAACAAATTGACTATTAAAAGACTGTCTTAATTATGTGCTAGAAATGGTTAATGGAATTATAGAATGAACAGAAAAATCCACTTGGTTGTCGCCTGCTGTACCAGTTCTTCACTAGAACAATCCAAAGCTATTCCTCAATGTTTGCCTCACCCTCTATTATTGTTCTGCCTCAATTTTTTATAAATGAGATTGATTTCAAGTCATCAATATTTCTCTTAAGTTGCAATGATTTCTGCGTTACTGCTCCCTGTGGCGAAACATCCCGAGTAACAAGATGTGTCTTCCAGCCAATTTCCTCACTCTTCCCAAAGTGATGGTTGATTACTACTGACTCCTCACCAATATAACAATAAACTGAGATCAAAATAGAAAAGCCAAGAAGTTACGTTTGTTTATAATGTACTGAAACAGCAGCGACTATCAATATATCAGTTTGTTATTCCATCATGATTTGTTTAAACAGTACTCGGGAAGATTTCAAAACCAGTCATAAGGAGCAGGAGAAATGTTTCAGCGCAAAACTGCGCGATGCTGCCTCTAAGAGTTTTGCAATGTTTTGCATTTTGAGACCAAATGAAAACCAGATTGCTTGCACTCGTTTCTCTTACGAGTCACGTAACGTGTAATACGAACCGGACATATCACCCGTTGGTATTCGCTCAAGGCAGTACCTGGGGCTCCAGCGGAATTTGCCTTCATCCCCATTGTAAACAAATACAGAGAGAAATAGGCAGATGATGGAAACACGTGCTGGAGGAGCAGCCTGCAGGCTGGGGACTTCCTTTTGCGTTTTGCATTTTTGTGGTCTGATAGCAGCCAGTGAGTAAAAGCCTCTGCTTGAAACTTTCAAGAATCCAGACACTTTGCTGAATGCAACTTGCAACTTGAGAGAGACGTTCTCCAAACCATACAGGGCTGTTCGCTCTTCCGATGCTGACGGATTTTGAATCATAGCTTGATATATTTTTAAAAAAACTTCTGAAGAAACCCTGAGAACGTGTGTTATGTGGGAACTCTGAATATTGGTTATTCAATTGTAGGGAAAACCAGGTATTTATCATGAAAGCAGCGTAAAGCGTCAAAACACCGGTAATCATCTTAGTAGCTGTTTGGAGTGAGGACATTGTCTCCCATTTATTTTAATGAGCCGCTTCGCCGCCAAAATGAAAGGTAGGTTTCAAGTTCGAGCGAAATTTAAATTACTCGAGAAATATCTGATTCCTTCCTATATTTAGTGTGAAGAATTTAATATTTCGATGAGTGCGTTGACGTGTATTGTATCCACGCTGAACAACAAGATACAGTTATATACACATTCATTTCATTGATTTTGCACACAACTTGTTTTCAATGTTCAAAACATTAAGTATCAACTTACTCTTGTTACGTGATTGGTTTTGTCAACACCAACAAATTGTTTATATGGCCGAACAGACATGAAGGAGTCTTTTGACAATGTTATTTTTTTCCACTGAACTTTGTGGGGGTCCTCATTTCCCGGCGTCCTGTTGGGTTTCGGTGATGTTTTTATTCTGTATGGGGGGAGCTGCAGGAGTTATCGATTCATAATTGTCCTATGAATAATGATGAATGGCCTTTCGCGAACTGAATTCTCCACATCCATCAACCGTGTTGTTTACTCGACATTCTGAGAGCAGGCATTTTGACCCCGGATTTTGCAATGTCCTTTAATTTGTTTCTGTTTTTAAAAAAAAGAACATCTGGTAGTAATTATATGCCAGCGGTCCGAGAGCTGTGTTAAAGTTATTTGGCTGCTTACAGCGACTCCCAAACCTCTCTTCAGTAAATGCACTATCCAGACTTTACAAAGGAAAACATCTATTGAACTCGAGTTGGAAGTGTCCCAGTAGAAACTAGTCCTGCCTCCTTCATGAGCAGCCCCACTTTTATTTTGACTCACGGCTCTTACCTGCTTACTGCCCTTGAGTTGGTGAATTCTTCTTGAATTTACTCATCAAACCGTGAGACTTTTGTTCAGGATCTGTATTGTTTAAATTTACAACCACAGTAATGTTCAGACTCAATATTGCATTTTAAAGCACATAGTTATAGAGTCATAGAGTCTTAGAGATGTACAGCACGGAAACAGACACTTATGTCCAACTCGTCCATGCCAGCCAGATATCCTAAACTAATACTGTCCAGCATTTGGCCCATATCCCTCTAAAACCTTCCTATTCATGTACCCATCCCGATGCCTTTTTAAATGTTGTTATTGGACCAGATTCCACTACTTCCACTATTCTATTGCCAGGGTCAACAATTTCCTACTATTTACTGGGCGCATTTTTTTCTCTCAGTCTTCTTTATTCAGGGAAAAGAAGGCTGAACTTCTCTGACCTATCTTCCTCACCCCTGGAACCACCGGAAAGCCTGATGCTGCAATCCTGTAGGGCAGCACCTGGAGACTTCAATGACACCTCTTGCAATTCTATAAATCTCAGCATTCTTTCTTCTCTGATCATAGAATCGCTACGGTGTGGAAACAGGCCCTTCAGCCCAACAAGTCCACACTGACTCTCCGAAGAGTATCCCACCCAAACCCATTCTCCTATCCCTCTATATTTGCCCCTATTTTGCACCTAACCTACACATCTTTGGATTGTGGGAGGAATTGGGAAGACACAGACATGGGAGAATATGCAAACTCCACACATGACTTGGAGGTGCCACTGTTGAACTGGGGTGTACAAAGTTAAAAATCACACAACACCAAGTTTATTTGGAAGCAGTAGTTTTTGGAGCGCTGCTCCTTTATCAGATAGTTTTGGAGTATACCATAACCACTTGATGAAGGAGCAGTGCTCCGAAAGCTACTGCTTCCAAATAAGCCTGTTAGACTATAACCTGGTGTTGTGTGATTTTTAACTTTGTAAACTCCACACAGACAGTCTGCCCAAGGCAGGAATCGAACCTAGGTCCCTAGTGCTGTTTGGTAGCAGTGCTAACCACTGAACCACCATGCCCTCCCTGAAAGCATCAGTGCCTTATTCTTTAACCGTTGCTGTTTGGACTTGCAGTGGAGTTAGATCAGAGCAATGCCGCTTATTTTAAAATCAATGCAGCCTTGGTCATTGTTCCACTTGAAACTCTCTCTTACTCCCGAGCCTCCACATACTTCAACTGATACACACTTCTTTCCCCATTGCTCATCTCCGAACAGCCAATTGGCAACGTATAGTCTTGGAAGCAATTGTACTCAGGCTCAACATTTGCTGAGAAAGTGCAGTTGCAAAAAGTGTGAGTTTTTACTCTATTTGCGCAAAGGTAAATGAAAGGTTGAAGTGACAGCTTTTATAAGAGACTGTAAAACAAATCAAATTGTAACATGAAACATACAAAATTTCAATGAAAACTTGAATACAAGAGGGGTTTTTCTGGACATTAGAAGTTTTTTTTTGTTAATGCTATGGTTAACAACTTCATCACTCTGTAAGCACACTCAATAGTGCCAGTCAAGTTTTCAGCGATGTGCAAAACACAGCCTGAATTGGATTGACCGACAAACAAGTGGAACCCACATTGACAGGGCAATAAATTAACTTTTTGTAAATAGTGGGGGTGGACTGTACAGTGGGACGCAAGTCTCTTTTGATATTTTGACCATTTGTTGTTTTGGTTGTGTGATAAGGCATTGACCCAAGGAATGAAGTTTTGACAAGATTTTTTTTAAAACTCAGTATTACAGGTTTTGGGCAAGTAATGTCTAAGTCAGTCTCTTCCACCTGCTCTGTTTCTTCCCAAACAAGAGAGTTACATTTGAATGTACAGCAATGGGCAAAGAGTTGGAATGTCACCAACTAACACTTCTGTTTCTTTAACTTCATTTTAATTGTCCCTCCCCTAATGTATCAATTGTTGGCTTCTTGATAAACTTGAACCAGATTTGCAGCTGGCAGCTGATATACCCTTCAAATTGAATTATGGACAAACTCTTGTAACCGCACTTCAGGATCAAATTTGTCAGAGGAAAATAATGAATTGTTAACATATCTGGATTTGAAGTAGAGGTGGTCCTTCAAAGCTGTCTTAACTGAGCTCAAATGAATGACAGATATCACAAGTGCCAAGTAACAACCACATCCAACTCAAGAAAATTAGACCTTCTCCCCTGTACTTTCACTGACCTTAACATAGACAAATCTCTCTTACCAACACCCTGGGATTACCATTAACCAGACACTGGAGCAGTCATATAAATACTCAGGTTACATGCACAGGTCAGAAGCTGGAATTCTGTGGCAAGCTTGAAACTCACCTCCTGACTTGCTAAAGCCTATCCAATAACAACAAGGCACAAATCACAATGTGATAGAATATTTTCCACTTTCCTGAATTAGAGTAGCTCCAACAATGCTCAAGAAGCTTGACATTGTCTCGGGCAGAACAGCCTACTTAATCAGCGTCACATCCATCACTATCTTAAAACATTCATTCCCACACCACCAATATATAGTGACACTAGTATGTACCATCCACAGACACAATGCAACAATTCATCAATGCAACAATTAATCAAAATTCATCATTCAATAACACCTTCCAAACCATAAGCACTTATCAAATAGAATGACAACAGCAGCAAATACATGAGAACACCACCACTTACAGGTTTCCCTCTAAGCCACACACCATCCAATCTTAGAATGAGACCACTGTTCCTTTACTCTTGCTGGATTCAAACCCTGGAACTCCTGACCTGACATCACTGTGGATACAGTGATGTCCTCACAACACTCAAGAGGGTTGGAAAATAAAAACACCATTGTGCTACTGAGACTTTTATAAAGCTCTGGTTAGGCCCCATTTGGAGTACTGTGTCCAGTTTTGGTCCCCACACCTCAGGAAGGACATACTGGCACTGGAACGTGTCCAGCGGAGATTCACACGGATGATCCCTGGAATGGTAGGCCTAACATATGAGGAACGGCTGAGGATCTTGGGATTGTATTCATTGGAGTTTAGAAGATTAAGGGGAGACTTAATAGAGATGTACAAGATAATACATGGCTTGGAAAGGGTGGATGCTAGGAAATTGTTTCCGTTAGGTGAGGAGACTAGGACCCATGGACACAGCCTTAGAATTAGAGGGGGTAAATTCAGAACAGAAATGCGGAGACATTTCTTCAGCCAGAGAGTGGTGGGCCTGTGGAATTCATTGCCGCAGAGTGCAGTGGAGGCCGGGACGCTAAATGTCTTCAAGGCAGAGATTGATAGATTCTTGTTGTCTCGGGGAATTAAGGGCTATGGGGAGAATGCGGGTAAGTGGAGTTGAAGTGCCCAGCAGCCACGATGGAATGGCGGAGTGGACCCGATGGGCCGAATGGCCTTACTTCCACTCCTATGTCTTATGGTCTTATGGTCTTATATACCTACGCAAGATGGTTGTGTAGTACAGGTAGACAACCCTTTATCCAAAATTTGAAAAGCTTCAAAATCTGAAGGTTTTTCGTGAAGTTTTTTTCTCATTAACAAGGTTATTTCACGTGCAAACAGTTAACCTAACTCCACACCCATGATGCATGTCACTCAGATGCAACGTGTGGGGGCGTGGTCTAGCATTGGCAGGCCTCTATTCTGTTTCAGGGCCTGTTTTACTCACAGTGCATCTGCTGTTTGATAAGATTTTTTTAAAAATTTCATCATCAAACCATCACTTATTCTGAAATTCGAAAAATTCTGAATTCCGAAAGTCAGCTGGTCCCGAGCATTTCAGATAAAGGATTATGTACCTGTACTTCAAAAAGAGCAGTTAGGAATTGCAACAGATGCTGGCCTAGCCTTTTACATCCTATGAAAGAATAAATAAAAAAATAAAGCCATGACCCCCACCCCTCTTCTGCTTTGCAACAAGCAGGAATCCATCACCACGTTTGAATTTCCAATTCCAGCTATTGAGAATTACAATGTAGACTATATGGAGTGCAAAACATTCTTCAGGAATAAATCCCATTTACAGAAGTTCAGTGAGCTTGGGTGTAGGTTGGGTGAGTGATGAAGTCTAGATATCACTAATTTGCACAAAATGCTACCAAACTAGAACAGGTACTTGTAAGTGACACTCTAAATCACCATTAAGGACCATCCTAAGGGTTTAAATGTTCGAATGTTTGTGGATGTAAAAGGGAAGAACCCCAGCACCAATACCTCCAGATTCCATTAGCCAGAAAGACCTGAAGATTTTGGACACTCCTGGCTTGGATACTGGATTACTTGAGAGGGTTGCACGGTGGCATAGTGGTTAGCACTGCTGCCTCACAGCGCCAGAGATCCGGGTTCAATTCCCACCTCAGGCGACTGTCTGTGTGGAGTTTGCACATTCTTCCTGTGTCTGCGTGGGTTTCCTCCGGGTGCTCCGGTTTCCTCCCACAGTCCAAAAAATGTGCAGGTTAGGTGAATTGTCCATGCTAAATTGCCCATAGTGTTAGGTGAAGGGGTAAATGTAGGGGAATGGGTCTGGGTGGGTTACTCTTCAGAGGGTTGGTGTGGAATTGTTGGGCCGAAGGGTCTGTTTCTGAGTTTCCATCATAAGATGTGTGATCAAGGTGTCATCTTGACCAGTCATCATGAGCTGATCACTGGGCCACAGTAAAGTGCATTAAACATTTACTCCTTCACTACCAACATACAGTGGCAGCAGTTTGCTGTAAATGAACGACAGGTACCAAAGCTCCTCACGCAGACACTAGTTGGATAATACAACCATTGATTTATGTGTGCTCAGCCTCTTTATCGTGGCGTGGATTCACACTATATTCAATGATGGCTCCATGGCACTAGATGTAAATGTGGATTTTCAGTAGCAGGTTTTTTATCTATAAACATAACTAGTGCAGGAGCTTTGCACTGGAATGGTTCACATCTTCCCTTGTGGAATCCAAAGAAAGGCATTACATTTTGGTCATACAATCACTAAGCAAGGCCAAAATGAATCAGGAGGCATATTTTCTAATGAAATTCCAAAGCCCTGTGACAGTTAATGTAATGAGCTATTTGTAGATTCCCCTGTTCATTTTCAGTAATTCATTTTGAAACCATGTCCTGGAAATTATTTTCAGTAATGTTAGGGTATTAGCTCTTGCTGGCATGAAACTTTAAGGAAGATTTTGACATTGAAAAATATTGGCAACGATTGGATAGACATGGGAAGACTACTATGAGTCACGGACTTATGAGGAGGAGGTTGATGTTGATGAATGGCACTAAACACATTTTTTAGTTTTTTTTGTCAACTGGTTTAACAGAAGTGATACTCTGTCGTAAATTAATGTGTTAACTTTTGATAAACTAACGGAGATGAATGTTTAACAAGCTAGAATGTCATTCACTAACAATACCAACAGTAATTTCTAAACTCAATGTAGTTTGACAAGAAACAATGTAGCCTTTCAATGGCTCATCCACAGACTGATTGCTTCTTGTTCCTCACCAGCCACATCCCCTGACTTATTCTCCCAGAAAAGAGTTTGTTCAATCGTTCTTTCACAATTCCAACTTCCCAGTTATTCATTGGTTCTCAGTTCACCTCTAAGCTACTCATTTTCTCAACACATTTCCCTACAATAGATGTGCCAGTAAAAAGCGTGACTCTGTCACAGCCTAAACTAAAAGCAGAAAATGAAGAAGAATATCAACAGCTCTGGTAGCATATGTAGAAGAAAAAACAGAGTTAATAATATGACGCTTCTTCAGAACTGATTGGTCATGGCTGACACTCTAGTGCAATACCACTTTTCAAATGAGACATTAAATTGAGCTCTAACTCTGCCTGATTTATAACATCACATTGAACTATTTTGACGAACAGCAGGAAATTATCACTTGTGTCTTGGCCAATATTTAGTCACAAAATATACAGATTTTTTTGTCCATTAACTAACTGCTGTTGGTGGGATCCTGACATTTTCAAAATAGCTGACCTTTCCTACAATTCACAGGAACTGGACTTCAAAGTAGTTGATTGGCTGAAAATACTTTGACATGTTTGAAAAAGCACTTTTTAAATGCAGGTTTTCCTTTCCTTAAATTTCATCAAAGACTTGCAGCCTATGGTGTAACCTGCCAATCTGCTTCTTTGTCCAGAATCATCCTGAACATCAAATACAAATCCTAGTATCTTTCTTCATCTACTACCATTTCATTAAACCTTTCTTTACCCATTCTCTTTCCCTTCAGCTCCAACAGCATGCTCATCAACCTTTTTGTTCCTAAAATGAAGACAATCAATTCAGCTTCTTCTGTCTCAAACTCCCTTCCTCTGGCCGAACCTGTCATAAGGTCCAAGCTAGCCCTGAAAGTTTTACAAATTCTAATTTATCCTTTACCATCTTCCATTCCCTCTCTAACCTCGACCTGTCTGTGAAATCCACCTGATGCTGTCTTGAATCGATTCCCGCCTAGGAACCCTCCAACCACAAGGGATGAACTCAGATTTCTCCAGTTTCCTCATTTCCCCTCCCCCCACCTTGTCTCAGTCAAATCCCTCGAACTCAGCACTGCCTTTCTAACCTGCAATCTTCTTCCTGACCTCTCCGCCCCCACCCCACTCCGGCCTATCACCCTCACCTTGACCTCCTTCTACCTATTGCATTTCCAACGCCCCTCCTCCAAGTCTCTCCTCCCTACCTTTTATCTTAGCCTGCTGGACACACTTTCCTCATTCCTGAAGAAGGGCTTATGCCCGAAACATCGATTCTCCTGTTCCTTGGATGCTGTCTGACCTGCTGCGCTTTTCCAGCAACACATTTTCAGCTTGAATCGATTCCCACCAACTAACTGCCTTGTTTTCCCTTTGTTGTTCCAATATTCCCTTTACTCAGGTATTCTCCACCTTTCTTTGAAAACTACTGGTGTCAACCCCTGAGAAAGAAACCCTTAACCTCGCAAATACAATTTCTGTTCCTGTTCAAGGGCCATGAATATGTTGTCAGTATTGTAACCAATGCTCATTTTTTCCACATCTATCCTAATCCTTGAATCGGTCTAATAAGGCTTCTGTCTGTAATAGTTCTAATGAAAGTCACAAATGGCATCCTCTAACAGATGGTGGTACACCATCACTCTTCATCCTTCTTGACTTCACTTCAATTTTGGATATGAATGACTACACCATCTTCCTCAAATGCCTCTTTTCTCTTGTCCAGTAGAACTAGATTTGCTTGATTCCATGCTCATCTAATGGACCAGTTACTTGTCCTGTTACCTCTATATTCCTTTGAGAATTTATCCTTATCTGAATACCTCTGGCAGCATAATCTGCTGACAGGTTCCACCAATAACATGCAGCTGTACCTCTGCACCACCTACCCTGTCTTATCCAATGAACTGCAAAATCCTCCAGGTGAACATAGATAATACCAATGTTTTTGAACTGCACTACAACTCTGAATATTATTACTAACTAAATCATTTTTTCTGTCCATTGTATCAGACTGCACACTTGCCATCCTACTTGACTCAGCATTGAGTTTACAGCGCACTATCATTTCCTTCACAAAGAGATCATATTTTGATTTTTATCACATTGGTCATCTCTGTCCATCCTCACTCCATTGTTGAAACTCTCATCCATATCTTTCTGACCACTAGAAATGACTTCTATTATTCCATTTGAACCACTGAAAGGGTTAACATAGCACAAACATGTCTGGGCAAACATAGGAAGTAAGCAAATTCTAATCAACAAGGCTTAGCACAGCACAAGCATGCCTGAGCATGACCAGGAGAGAATGAATCCTGACCAATAGGGTAGGCAAGCAGCCAAGAGCAAGTTGTGAGCAGACTCTGACTGAGAAACAGATATTCTATCAATTGTACAAACTTTGCTATAACCATTTGTGCAATTAACGAATCATGTGAACACTAATGTCCATTGAATGTTGAGATTATAAGATACACAAAAGAACATTTAAGGTGTATCAGAGGAGAGACGTTGTTCTGTCCTTTGGTTCCCTTGCATGTGCTTGAGTAAAGAAGACCGGTGAAAAAAATACCTCGCATGTCTAGACTGGGTTATTCTTCCAACTTCGCAACATGCCCATTCTACATCTCTCATAAATTACAGGCCATCTAAAGCTTCGCTACTTCAATTCTATTGTCCATTTATCTATCATCCCTCTGCTTACCAGCTTACTTTATTTCTCAAAGCTCAAATTTAAAATATATTTTTCAGTTGCACCATTGCTCCTTATCTCTGTGACCCTCCCAAGTTGTAAAATCTTCTGAGGACTGTTTGTTGCTCTGTTTGTGGCATCTGTAAATCGTTAACTCCCCATTGTGAATGTTCTTCAGTTTTCCAGGCACTGATGCCTGTCATTCCCAACCTATAATTCCATACCTCTTCCTCTATCCTAATTTTCCTATCCTCCTTTAAAGCCTTTCTTAAAACTCACCTCTTTTACCATGCTTTTAGTAATCATTCCTTGCATCACCTCCTTTTGCTTGGTAGTGATTATGTCCTGGATCTTGAGAATATTTTGTTATTTGTTTGTGGGTATAGCTGGCAAGGATAATTTGTTGCCCAGCTCTAACTGTCCTTGAGAAGGTGATAGTGGTTTGCCTTCTTGATTCACGTGTACACTATCTGGTATAGGTGCATCTACAGTTCGGAACAGATTTACAGGGATGTTGCCAGGGTTGGAGGATTTGAGCTGGAGCATTGGTGACCTTATAGAGGTTTATAAAATCATGAGGGGCATGAATAGGACAAATCAACAAAGTATTTTCCCTGGGATGGGGGAGTCCAGAACTAGAGGGCATAGGTTTAGGGTGAGAGGAGAAAGATGTAAAAGGGACTGAAGAAGCAACTTTTTCACGCAGAGGGTGGTGCATGTGTGGAATGGGCTGCCAGAGGAAGTGGTGGAGGCTAGTGCAATTGCAATATTTAAAAGGCAGCTGGATGGGTATATGAATAGGAAGGATTTATAGGGATATGGGCCAAGTGATGGAAGTTGGGACTAGATTGAGTTAGCATATCTGGTCAGCATGGATGAGTTGGACCGAAGGGTCTGTTTCTGTGGTGTACATCTCTATCGTTTTTAGGAAATCAGTTCCAGGAATTTGGTCCAGTGAGAGAGCTATACAGGATTTATGTAAAGAAAAGTAGTATACAGTATTTCTAAGTCTGCATAGTGTGTGACTTACAGGGGAATTTGGAGGTTCTAGTTTTCCACTGGAGAAGGTGAGGACTACAAATGCTGGTGATCAGAGTTGAAAAGTGTGGTGCTGGAAAAGCACAGCAGGTCAGGAGAATCGACATTCTGGGCATAAGCCCTTCATCAGTAATGTTGGGAGGGTGTTGGGATGGGTGGGAAGTGGGCTGAGAGATAAAATAGGAGGGGCTTGGGGCTTGGGGGGGAAAGGTAGCTTGGAAGGCGATAGGTAGATGCAAGTGTGGGGGTGGGGTGGATGGTGATAGGTCAGAGCCAAAGGTGGAGTGGTAGGTGGGAAGAAAGATGGACAGGTGAGAAGTTGAAGAGGACAGGGCCGGGTTGGAGGGTTGGATCTGGGATGAGGTGGGGGGAAGGGGAGATGAGGAAACTGGTGAAATTGATGTTGATCCCGTGTGATGGAGAGTCCTAAGGTGGAAGATGAGGCGTTCTTCCTCCACGCTTCGGGTGGCTAGGACTTGGTGGTGGAGGAGGCCCGTAGCCACCCGATGTGTCAAAAGGACCCTTGGTAAGTTCCTGTTGTGCATTTCATATTTGGTATGCTGCTGCTACTGCAGCACACACTTGTAGAGATAATTTTTATGATCATGGATGGAGTGTTGATCAAGGAGGTTGCTTATGAGGATGGTGTTGAGCTTTTTGAGTATTTTTAGAACTGCATTCATCCAGGGAAGTGGAGAATATTTCATCACAGTCCTGACTGGTCAGGGGTCAAATAATCAGGAGTTAAGTTACTCATTGAAGAATTCTCAATCTCTGACCTGCTCTATTGATACATTGTTAATATGGATGGTCCAGTGGTCAACCTCAGGGTATTAATAATGGAAAATTCAGTAATGGTGATACTGTTGAACGACAAGTGGAAGTGGTTAGAATTTCTCTTGATAGATCTAGGCATTGACTGGCAGATGGTGGACAAGGTATCAGCATCTGAGGAGTTGGTACTGAACTTTGTGCAGTTGTCAGTGAACTTTCCCACCTTATGATGGAGTTCTGGTTAATGATGAAGTAACTGAAAAGGGTTGGGCCCAGGACAGTACCGTGAGGGACTTCTGCATTAATGTCCAAAGGGATGAGATGATTATCTCCAACAACATAGTTATTTTCCTTTCTGTTTTCCTGTCTAAATTACTATAACCACTGGCAAGGTCTCTCCAGTTTAGGTAGGGTTTTTTGTTACTGTCTTGATGTCGAGGGCAGTCACCCTCACCTCACCTTTGGAATTCCTTTCTTTTATCTTTACTTCATTTCAAGGCTGTAACATAGCACTGTATCGCAGCTAGCTTATGTATTAAAGTCATTGTTGAAACAGAAGACATGAAAAACATATTGCATGAAGGTCTTGTCACTAAGGCTCAAGGCAGAAAGTGAAAATATGGAGGCATTTCAGAGAGCAACTCCATAAGGCAATCCTGGTATGAAAGATTGAGGAATTTAAGCTTTTAACCTTAAAAGGAGCAATTGAAATATGACCTCGTAAAAGCATTTATAATGCTATAAACTGTATCGAAAAGGCAAATCTGGAAACACTACTTTAAAATAAGCCAGTACAATAGGTAAAGGAGACTGGTGTTTTTTATGTAAAATACATTGTGATGGAAAAGTCAACCCCTATTAATTTCAGATGTGAGGGAATATAGATGAAGATTATGACTTTTCCTAATAAGGATGCACACAACGTGAACAAGTTGATAATGATTATACTTAATAATTTGATGTAGAATATAGGAGTCTGGTCTTTACTTTCTTCTATTAGTATTTGTTAATTCCATGCTCCAATTTGTTTCAATAATTGAACTATTTGTTCTAACAGACGACTACAGTGAAGAAGAGGAAGTGCATTCTATGGGTTACAAGAGGTTTGGTGAGTACCAATGACTAATAGGGTTTTCAAAATATAAAAGACTCTTTTGCTAAGGGTTCCTAATTTCACGTAAAGGAAAATTAATGAATTTGTAACGGAATCTCTTTCAGAACAGTTATTTTGAGATGAGTAAAGAAATCTTCATTAGAATAAATCCAGTAAAGTTACCTCTTACGTCAAATGTATCTGGAGAAGGGAGAAATGGAGTTACTTGTGTTTTAGGGGTATCACTAAATTAAATTTTTAATTGTGAATGAATTCTTTGAAACACTTAAAGTTTATAAAGAAAGGTCTCTTTATAAGCAAATTACTTTCAGTCCAAGTATATTTCAGAGTTCAGTATACCTCACAAAAGTGGAGAATCTTAGAAGCTAATATTTTACATTGTCTATCAAATTTTCTCTCTTGTGATAAGTTTTGGTCTGGAAGGAGTACTGTAAGGAATATTTGTAATGCCTTTAAAACTTCTGTAGAATCTGTATTTGTTTTTAAAACTGTTTGCAAAGGACTTCTGAGGGTTTGCATCAATTGTAAAGGAATTAATTGTACTTTTTTTGGATAAAAGAAAATGTTGGTCCATGTGACCTGGCAACCTGGAAGCAATGCCAACAGGAAGGAAGTTACGCCCAAAAGCCATATGGATAGAACAGAGGAGAGCTGCAGCAAAGGGGAGAACAGAATATACAGAGTGATATAGACAGGTTCAGTGAGTGTGCAGAATCTTGGCAGATGTGGAAAAATGTGAGGTTATTTGCAGGAAGAATAGATGAGCTGAATATTATTTAAATGGAGAAAGACTGCAGACAGCTATTGCACAGAAGGATTTGGGGAATCCAATTGCATAAATCATAGAAAGCTACCATCCAACTTCAGTGGGTAATAACGAAGCCAATTGGAATGCTAACCTTTATTTTGAAAGGAATGGAATATAAAAATGAGGAGGTCTTACTAAAATGATAGAAAATGTTGATCACACAGCAGCTAGAACAGTTCTGATCCTCTAATCTAAGGAGAGACATATTGGCATTGGAGGCAGTCCAGCAAAGGTTCTCGGTTGATCCTGGGTATGGAGTGATTTTTTTCAATGAGAATTTTTCAATTAGGTTGGACTTACACTCATTGGAATTTAGAAGAATGAGAGCAGACCTTATTGAAACAGACGTCATAGAGTTCTTGATAAGTTAGATGCAAAGAGGTTGTGTCCCCCTTGTGGGACAGTCTCGGACCAGAAGGCAGAATTTCAAAATACATAGTCAACCATTTAGGACAGAGATGAGAAGGAATTTTGTCTCTCTGAAGGTGGTGAATCTGTGGAATTCTTTAATGTAGAGGTAAAGGAAAAATGCAGGAAAATGAAGTTGGAGATTATTAACTCAGGCGTGATCTCATTGAAATGTAGAGCAGTACGGCAAGGAGGCAGGACCCAAATCCACCTCACCTGGAAAAGCATTGATGTGTCCCACACCAATTAACAAAGCTAACTGGCTTCATGAGGAACCTGACTTGTTACGGCAACATACACATTTGCATGCAAGTTGTATGGATTGTCATGGTAGGGGGCTCCAATCTCTTTCCATCGCATGGTTGACCTGCAGTTACTTCCTGAAATTGAAATAT
The DNA here is from genome assembly GCF_047496795.1 of Chiloscyllium punctatum. NCBI lineage: Eukaryota > Metazoa > Chordata > Chondrichthyes > Orectolobiformes > Hemiscylliidae > Chiloscyllium > Chiloscyllium punctatum. The sequence goes on from NC_092743.1 coordinate 58,824,845, forward strand.
GTCAGAAGAGTTTACAGGTTGAATACACAACCTGTTTAGCCTTGTTCTGAATGCATGTTCTTAGGTCATCAAATTGTGGAGTGGGACTTGCACTTGGAGCTAAGGATATCAACACTGCACCAAAAGGCCTCCATTGTGATGCTAGTACTTTTGATATAAGTACTTCCTTTATTAGTTGAATAGTGTGATATTTTCATGAGATCTTGTTTTCTAGGCAGATGGTAAATAAGCAGACATGCTAAACAATTTGTGGGGGATTAAAGATTGGTCACCACAGACTAACCTATTGAATGGAAGTGTCCTCCAGAATATCACCTTAGCTTCATGAACTTCCCAGAATAGGAAGGTCTCTCAGAACTGTCCACTCTTTTTTTGTTTTTACTTTACAAATATGCTTTTTATAATAATGGATCATTTGTGTTTCTCTCTGATGTGGAGATCAACCCTATTTGTTCACATTAATTTCAATCGCCATAGCATTTTTGCTTCTCATTTTGATGCTGAAGGACAGTTACTTGAGAAATAGCTTGCCACTGACAGTGACACAATAAATATTTGACTGTTCATTTATTGTAAGACTGCTGTACTTTTGGACACATTGTTCAACAGGACAGCATCCATATTCCAGGCCAATGACAGACGTAACCCATCCCAACCACGCCAGGTGTGACGATACCTGATCCCATTTTTCAATTTCAGCTGGCTCTCATCTGTCAAGAGTATAGCTGGAAGTTTCCTTGGAGAAGTTTCCTGGAAGTTTCCTTCAAGTTCCAATATTGCAGCTCCACTCAAAGTTAAGCTGAAAATATATTTATGCAAATAATGTTTCTGTAGCTTTTTTGTTAGTTACGTTGGTGGAGCAAGAGGCATTTCAAAGAAATTTCAATGACTATAGTTAGAGGCCAACCTGTGAAGAGTTTTCTTCAAAGTAGTTTAACATTATCATTAAATAAATTAATTCAGAATTATGAAAGCAGTGATATCAGGACTGAATTGCAATTATCACAATTCCCAGACTAATGCTAATCCTAAATGTACAAAATGTTTGGAAGACTCGTGAACTTTATGTTGAAACTAGCTAGCATTATTAAACCCAAAATCCAAAGGAACAGTAATTCTTTTAGCGCTGTAGGTGTATCTGCACTTCTTTCAGTACTGATTGTGGTGACTGAAAAATAGTGAAACATGCAACCAATGACGAGGTTGAGGTTTCCAAATCTCAGTTTATTTTCATTGGAGCGTCTTAGCAGTAAGTATGGTGAAAATGCAGTCCAGGAAAAACATCAGAATGAATAAGAAGTTCAGATTGTTTTTGGAAAATTTACGATTGTCACAAGTGACAGGAATGTTTACTTTAGATCATCAAGATTTCACTGGTGTTGCCTGCAAATGAAGCTAAGATCAAAGGTGTTATATAATGTGGATTCAAACTTAAGTGAGTTCTTTCCTTGCTGTATTTGACTCTAAAGGGGTCATTTCCAAATTTTGCAGTTGCAACATTTGTCTCACTGCTGGGAATACATTAGAATTTGGGGCTTGTGTTGCACAATTAAGGATTGTATGACTAATAACTGGAAAATTATGTGCAAAATCAAAATGCAACACGTACTAAAAATCTGAAAACCAAACCCAGAAAAGCTGGAAACATTCAGCAAATCAAGGCAATATATTGGACAATTTAATATTTGAGGTTGATGACTAGCAGTTGTGAGGAAAGGTCATTGACCTACCATACTAACTCTATTGCTGTCTTCTCAGATACTGCCAGGCCCACTGAGTGTTTCCAGAATTTTCTATTTTTGTTTCATGTACAGCACACATCTGAATTCCTGAGTTATACTTTAATCTAGAAGCACCAAATCAGAAAACTATTCTTTAAATTGTGTCTTAAATTCTTTAAGAATTCTTTCTTAACTATTCTTTAAATTGAGAAAAAAAGAATAAAGGATTTTTGTTTTACTGAAAATGTAATTAAATTTCAGCTGGTGACTAATTTATAGTTCGATTCCAAGTTACAATGTTTATAGAATGTGGTCAGAGGTTGGTTTTGGTCAGAATAATACAAACAAAAGCCTTCCGTTCAGTCATTAAAATTCACATAGTGGTGAAAATTGGTAAGAGGCTGCAGTGCATATAAGTTTAGTTCAAAACCATCAGCATTGCAATATGGCAATATGGAGTTTCCGGAGGACAATGTCGACTCCAATGTGTACTTATCTGTTTCTTGCTTTCGTTATTACTGCTGACCTGAAACTTTGTATATCATGGGTTTAGGTGCAAATGATTTTGCTCCCATTTCTTGTTACAGCTGCGTCAGTATGCCAGATACTATTTCTTGGGTTTCCTGTGCTTGGGTGTTAATTTTCATACTGTGTAAAGGAGTACAGAAAAAAGCATTGAAACTATTAATCAACTGGGACAAAGATTACATTACATTGAATGTAAGTGTTTTTTTGGGTAATGCTGGGCCCATGTGAGCACCTAGACTGGTTTCAATTGGCTAAGAGGATTGAAGGGCTATTTTGGAGAGTATTTTTTTCCCTTGTGGTGCCTAGGTTTTATCTCTGCATTGTTTTAAGCTTTGAATAGGAGATTACATAGATGGAGAAAGAGTGAAAGTAGTGTTTAATCATGATATTTACCTTGATCGAGCATTTCTTCCGCCGCCTTCGCCTCTGCGCCTACTTTTTCAACCAGGACTCCCGCCCACCCTCTGACGACCCTTTCTCCCACCTCCAACACACCCCATCCACCTGGACACCCCGTGCTGGCCTATTACCAGCCCTCGATCTCTTCATAGTCAATTGCCGCCGCGACATTGACCACCTCAACCTGTCCACCCCTCTCACCCACTCCAACCTCTCACCCTTGCAATGTGCAGCCCTCCACTCCCTCCGCTCCAACCCCAACCTCACCATCAAACCGGCAGACAAGGGGGGCGCGGTGGTAGTTTGGCCCAACGATCTTTATATTGCTGAGGCTAAACGCCAGCTCACGGACACCTCCTCCTACTGCCCCCTTGACCATGACCCCACCTCCCACCACCAAACCATCATCTCCCAGACCATCCATAACCTCATCACCTCAGGGGATCTCCCAGCCACCACCTGCAACCTCATAGTCTCACAACCCCGCACTGCCCGTTTCTACCTCCTGCCCAAAATCCACAAACCTGACTGCCCCGGCCGCCCATTGTCTCAGCCTGCTCCTGCCCCACCAAACTCATTTCTGCATACCTTGACACGGTCTTGTCCCCTTTAGTCCAAGAACTCCCCACCTACGTTCGGGACACCACCCACACCCTCCACCTCCTCCATGATTTTCGCTTCCCTAGCTCCCAATGCCTTATCTTCACCATGGACATCCAGTCCCTATACACCTCCATCCCCCATCACGAAGGCCTCAAAGCCCTTCGCTTCTGCCTTTCCCGCCGAACCAACCAGTACCCTTCCACTGACAGCCTCCTTCGACTGACTGAACTGGTCCTCACTCTGAACAACTTCTCTTTCCAATCCTCCCACTTCCTCCAAACCAAAGGAGTAGCCATGGGCACCCGCATGGGCCCCAGCTATGCCTGCCTCTTCGTTGGACATGTGGAACAGTCCATCTTCCGCAGCTACACTGGCACCACCCCCCCACCTTTTCCTCCACTTCATCGATGACTGTATCGGCACTATTTCGTGCTCCCACGAGGAGGTTGAACAGTTCATCCACTTTACTAACACCTTTCACCCTGACCTCAAATTTACCTGAACCATCTCATATTCCTCCCTCCCCTTCCTAGAACTCTCCATTTCTATTTCAAACGACCGAGTCAACACGGACGTTTACTATAAACCGACTGACTCCCACAGCTACCTAGATTACACCTCCTCCCACCCTGTAAAAATGCCATCCTATATTCCCAATTCCTTCGCCTTCACCACATCTGCTCCCAGGAGGACCAATTCCAAAACCGAACAACCCAGATGGCCTCCTTCTTCAAAGACCGGAATTTCCCCTCAGACGTAGTTGACGATGCTCTCCACCGCATCTCCTCCGCCCTTGAACCCCGCCCCTCCAATCGCCACTAGGACAGAACCCCACTGGTCCTCACCTACCACCCACCAACCTCCAGATACATCATATCATCCTTCGTCATTTCCGCCACCTCCAAAAGACCCCACCACCAAGGATATATTTCCCTCCCCACCCCTATCAGTATTCCGGAAAGACCACTCCCGCTGCGACACCCTCGTCAGATCCACACGCCCCCACCAACCCAACCTCCACTCCCGGCACCTTCCCCTGCAACTGCAAGAAATGCAAAACTTGCGCCCACACCTCCCCCCTCACCTCCCTCCAAGGCCCCAAGGGATCCTTCCATATCTGTCAAAAATTCACCTGCACCTCCACACACATCATTTACTGCATCCGCTGCACCCGATGTGGCCTCCTATACATTGGGGAGACAGGCCGCCTACTTGCGGAACGTTTCAGAGAACACCTCTGGGACACCCGCACCAACCAACCCAACCACCCCGTAGCTGAACACTTTAACTCCCCCTCCCACTCCGCCAAGGACATGCAGGACCTTGGCCTCCTCCATTGCCAGACCATGGCAACGTGACGCCTGGAGGAAGAGCGCCTCATCTTTCGCCTAGGAATCTTCCAACCACAAGGGATGAATGCAGCTTTCTCCAGCTTCCTCATTTCCCCTCCCCCCACCTGATCTCAGTCCCAACCCTCAGACTCAGCACCGCCTTCTTGACCTGCAATCTTCTTCCCGACCTCTCCGCCCCCACCCCTCTCCGGTCTATCACCCTCACCTTAACCTCCTTCCACCTATCGTATTCCCAATGCCCCTCCCCCAAGTCCCTCCTCCCTACCTTTTATCTTAGCCTGCTTGGCACACCCTCCTCATTCCTGAAGAAGGGCTTATGCCCGAAACATCGATTATCCTGTTCCTTTGATGCTGCGTTTTTCCAGCAACACATTTTTAAGCTTTGATATTGGCAAACTTCAAGTTCTGTTGGGTCCATTCCAGCTCATCAATTTCTCCTGTTCATATAAGGGCATAACAACTTTAGAAGTAGGGGCAGGAGAAGACCATTCAGTTTCTCAAGCCTGCTCTTTCATTCCACAAAATGTTGGCTGATTTGCTTTACATCTCATCTCTTTTGTGCAAGCTCATTACAGCCTAGACTGTCTTGATATTTCAAGAGAAAATTATGTACCTCCTTTTTAAGTACTTTCCGTGATGCAGCCTCCACAACTTCCTGGGGTAGAGAACCCCAGACATATACCAATTGCATGTCAACTTTTTGTGTAAGTACATACCCTAGTTCTGGATTGTCCCATGACTGGAAAAAATCTTTCCCCAACTACCCTGTTGAGCTGCTCCCCCTCTCCCTCAGAATCTTGCATGTTATATAAGTCATGAATATGCAACTCCTCCCATGAACTAAATGTTTGAAAAAAAAAGTTTAAAATCTGCAGTATTTGGACCAGCATTTTGAACTGGGTTTCATGAGATGCTCGATTCCCCAAACTTTCATCTGCCTGACTAAAAAGCCAGTTGCCAACCCACCCACCAAAATTCCGACTGTTCCGCTACAAATAGTAGGATTTGAGCCCAATGTAGGAGAAAGTTCCAGCCCAAGAGCTGCAAGCTGGCACTTTTGTCATAACTGTCACATAAGTGGTCACTGCTGAAATGAAGGAAATCTCCCAAAAGAAGATAGGTAGAGCCTGGTCTAAGAGGTATGTCTGGGAATTTGAATGGCAGATCCCATTGAGCAAGGAGTTGGGGCAGTGGAAAGGCATGGGAACCTTGGCTTTAGAAGCCAAGGGCAGGGGTTAAAGTGGGAATATGGTCATAATGTGGGTGCCTTCCATGGACACAGATGATCCTTAGTACCTGACTGTAGTCTGCTGTCTGCTTTCCCTTGCTGCATGTAAAATAGTGTAAGGAGCAGAATGAGACACTTGTGCGGCAATGAATTGGACAATAAAGACCTTCACAGGTCAGAGTGCAGATGGGAAACGGTTCTGAGGGATGCAAGAACCTAGTGGGAAGGTCACCACTTTATTTATAACCTTTATTTACTAGTAATTGGCCTGTAATATCAAGCTCCTAATCTCTTCATCATTGTCTCCCCTTCCCATTCCCTAAGACAAAGTTGACTTAATTCACTTTGCCAATTGCTTCATCATTTTGAAAATGGCTACTAAATCTCTTTTCCATTTCTGCTTCTGTTGAAATAATCTCAGTGCCTCGAGTCATTTACCTAGCAATAGTTTCACATCCCTAATCTATGCCATACACTCTGGTTTTGCTGTATTGGCTCTTTTTAAATAAAGATTGTAAGCAAATTTGTTCACAATGCTTTAAAATGTTATTCCATGCTAAGATCTCTAGCTTCCAGTAGCTCTCAGGTTTGCCTGTTTGCCTGTTTTTCTCCAAGTCCGCATTAGGCCTACCTAATAAGCAAAATTACTATCAGTTGTAAATAGACTGTACTAATCAAAATACAGAACATAGGTATAGTTAGTAAGTTTGCAGATCACACCAAAACTGGAGGTATAGTGGACAGCAAAGAAGGTTACCTCAGAGTATAATGGGATCTTGATTAGATGGGCCAATGGGCCGAGGTGTGGCAGATTGAATTTAATTTAGATAAATGTGAGGTACTGCATTTTGGAATGGCAAATCAAGACAAAACTCACATATTTAATGGTAAGGTCCTGGGGAGTGTTGCTGAACAAAGAGACCTTGGAATGCAGGTTCATAGTTCCTTGAAAGTGAAATCTCAGGTAGATAAGTTAGTGAAGAAGGCATTTATTGTGCTTTCCTTTTATTGGTCAGAGCATTGAGTATAGCAGTTGGGAGGTCATATTGCGGCTCTACATGACATTGGCTAGGCCACTTTTGGAATATTGTTGGCAAGTCTGGTCTCCTTCCTATTGGAAGGATGTTGTGAAACTTGATAGGATATTGTCAGGGTTGGATAGTTTGAGCTATAGGGAGAGGCTGAACAGGCTTGGGCTATTTTCCTGGAGCATCAGAGGCTGAGGGGGTGACCTTATAGAGGTTTGTAAAATCATGAGGGGCATGGATAGGGTAAGTAGACAAGGTATTTTCCCTGGGGTGGGGGAGTCCAGAACTAGATGGCATAAATTTAAGGTAAGAGGGGAAAGATTTAAAAGGGACCTAAGGGGCAACGTTTTCACGCAAAGGATGGCGCGCGTATAGAATAAACTGCCAGAGGAAGGCTGGTACAATTGCAACATTTAAAAGTATCTGGATGGGTATATGAATAGGAAGGGTGGGAGGGATGTTTACCTAGTGCTTGCAAACGGGGCTAGATTAGGGTAGGGTATCTGGTCGGCATGGATGAGTTATGTGAAGAGTCTGTTTCCATGCCCTACATCTCTATGATTCTATGAATCTAACTGAACTTCTGTACATTTTTATGAGTTCTTCACAGATAGTCCACCCAGTTAGAAGGTGTCTAGGTAGCTCCCTCCCTTCACCCTCTCTTTCTTTTTACTCATCCTCCTCATTGTCTTGTTCTTGATCCATTTCATGTTTGCTTTTGTTTGTCAGTTTTAGTGCATACAGTAGCTGGAGGAGAGAGCTGTCTCTTTATAGGGGAAAGGTTGTGCCCTACGCAGCAACCACAACAAGTCTTGTCATTTGCCGAGCCGGGTGTACAGGGTTCCTCCAGAGGAGATTACAGTGGTGCTGGAAAAGCACAGCAGGTCAGGCAGCATCTGAGGAGCAGGAAAATCAACGTTTCGGGCAAAAGCCCCAGGCAATGGGAGCATTATTTCAACAGACCAAGGGTCTACTCTGCCACATTTCACATGGCTGTCTAGATTCTGAATGTCCATGCAGTGCACATGTGCATCAAATATGAATCAGAGTCACCAACAAGATAGTAGTCAGCTGATAGCACTTGTGGCCCAGTAAACATTGTGTGTTTGGATTGTGAGTTGATTAGATATTTCAGACTAAAATGAAGCAAAAGAAAGGCAGGATACTAAGTATTTTCAAGATAACAAGAATTAACCTACAAGAGTCTATGTATGCTAAGGCAATGCAATTTCCTGAGTGGTTGCGTGGGGCATCGTTAATACAGTAGCATCCACAAAGCAATGTAAGCGCAGCTTGATACCCCAAGCGTGCAATCTTAGTGAAGCCACATCATTATTTTACCAGTTTGCTTCTGACAAGCAAATGAAATGTGGTTAGTTGTAATGTACAGAGACCATCCCTTCAGTAGATGACACACTGCAAGTTTGCAAATTATTTCAGCTTCATCCTGGAAGGAGCCAAATGCATGAATGTTCACCAGCAAAATCACCTTCACTGCTCTGTGCTGTAATTATTGTCTTACTCTGATATTGTAGTTGTAGCTGTAAAAGCAGGCACATTTCAATAAGGACACCTACACTGAAGCACGGGATGGGCAAGGTGATGGCATAGTGGTAAATCACTGGACTATTAATTTATTCGCAGCAATGTTCCTGGGACTTGAGTTTGAATCCCATTACACAGATGATTTGAAATCACGAAAAAAAACTGGAATTAAAAATTTAACAATGACTTTGAAACAAGTATTGTAAAATTCCACCTGGTTCAGTAATGTCCTTCAGGGAAGGAAAATTACAATCCTTACTGAAAATAACAAAAGCTGGGATCACAGTGGATCAGACAACATCCATGAGAGAGAGCAAGTTAATGTCATTTAGATTTAAAACATTAGCATGCTGTCTCTGCATGGATGCTGTCTGATCTGTTGTGATCTGCAGCATCTGTTGTTTCAGTACAGATTCTAGTATCTGCAGTAATTTGCAACTACCATCCTTGCCTTGTTGGACCTATGTGTGGCTCCAAACCCTCAGCGATGTGATTGACTCTTAAATAAAGGCATGATACTAGACAGATCTCCGAGCGTTGACCTAAGTACTGGAAGTGACAATGGTAAGCATTGTAACAATAGTAAGCAACCCTACATACAAAGTTGTCTTTACCAAATATGGAGACTAGTGCCAAAATTGGGAGAGATGTTTCATAGGCTAATCAAGCAATAACATATCATAGTCATACTCATGGAATTATACCACTCTTAGAAAATACCATCGGGCAATCCCACTGGCAGGACAGTACTACAGAATTGACAGCACAGTTTTATACAGCCAGGAATGAGTTGCCCTTGGGACCCCATAAAGTCTCATTAGGTGACAATAGGTGAAAAATGGGCAAAGAAACCTACCATTGATTACCACATACCACCCTCTCCTCAGCTCAGGAATCGGTGCTCTTCCTTGTTCAATACCACTTAGAGGATACAATGGGGTGGCAAGAGGTCAGAATGTACTCTGTTTGGAAGACTTCAGTGTCCACCAAGAGTGGCTTAGCAGCAGTAATACTGATAGAGGTGGTCGGGTCCTAAAGGACACATAGCCGCAGGTAGTGAGAGAAACAACAAGAGGGAAAATCATGCTTGACCTTATCCTCACCAATCTGCCATTTGCAGATTGATAGTACCAGCAAGAGTGACCACAGACAGCTATTGTGCAGACCAAGTCTCATCTTAAAGTTAATAATACCTTCCATTGAGTTGTGCAATGCTATTACTGTGCAAAATGGGGCAGACTTCGAACAGAGCTAGCAACTCAAGACTGAACATGTATGAGGCACTGTGGACCATCAGCAGCAGAATTGTATTCCAGCACAATCCATAATCTAATGGCCTGGAATATCCTCCACTCTGCCATAACGATCAAGCTTGGGATTGTCCATGGTTCAATGAAGTGTGCAGGAGGCCGTTTCCAGGAGCAGTACCAGGCATACCTAAAACTGAGTTGTCTACTTATGAAGCTACAAAACAGGACTGGTTGCATGCCAAACAGCAAAAGCTGCAAATGATAGACGGAGCTAACCAATGGATCAAATCAAAGCTCTGCAGGCCGAACTGCATTCAGTCATGAATAGTGGACAATGGAACAACTTAATAGATAAAGAAGCTCAACATCCTTTATGGTGAGGGAGCCCAGTTCATCAGTGCAAAGATAAGGCTGAAGCATTTGCAATAATCTCCAGACAGAAGTGGTCAATAGATGGCCCATCTTGGCCTCCTCCAAACTTCTCCAGCATCACTGATGCTAGTCTCCAACCAGTTTGATTCATTCCACATGATATCAAGAAGTTGGAAGCACTGAATATTGCAAAAGTTGTAAGCACTGACAATATTCTCGCAATAATATTGAATATGTTCTCCAGAACTTGATGCACCCCTAGCCACACTGTTCAGTACAACTAGAACACGTGCATTTATCCAGTAATGTGGAAAATTGCCCAGGTATATCCTATACAAAAAAAGCAGGACAAGTCAAACCTTGCCAATTACCACACATCAATCTACTCTCAGTCGTCAGTGGGAACTTGTTATTAGTGCTGTCAAGAAGCACTTGATTTGCAATAATGTGCCTAATTTGTGTTCTGCCACCACCATTCAGCTCCTGACCTCGTTACAGCCTGGCTCAAACATGTACAAAAGAGCTGAATTCTGGGGGTCAGGAGAGAGTGACTGCCCTTGACATCAAAGCCACTTTTGACAGAGTATGTGTCAAGGAGGTGCCAAGGAAGCCTAACAAAACTGGGGTAGATTGAAATCAGAGGGATAACTCTCTGCTGTTTGGAGTTATACCTGGCAGAAAGGAAGATGGTCGTAGTTGTTGGAGATCAATCCTCTAAATTCTAGGACATCTCGGTAGGGGTTCCTCCGGGAAATATCCTCAGCATAACCATCTTAATCTGCTTTAATAGTGACCTTGCCTTCATCAATGAAGTCAGAAGTGGGGACAGGCACAATGTTTAGCACCTTTCCTACAGATCCTTAAATACTAGAGCAGTCCATGTCCAAAAGCAGAAAAACTAGGTCAGTGTTCAGGTTTTGGGCTAAAAACTGACAAGAGATGCCCCCATAAATGCCAGAGAATAACCATCTTCAACAGGAAAGAATCTAGCCATTGTCCCTTGACATTCAATGGCATTAACATCATTCAGTCCTCTGCTATCAATATCCTGGGTATTATCGTTGACCACAAACTGAATTGGATTCGCCATATAAATACTGTGACTAGAAGAGGATTCCAGAAGCTAGGAATCCTGCACCAAGTAATTGACCTCCCAGCTCCTTAAAACCTGTCTACCTTCTCCCAGATGTAAGTCAGAAATGTGATAGAACACAGCCCTCTCTGCATGGAGGAGTGGAGCTGCAAGAAAGCTTAGCGTCATCCAGGATAAAGCAACCCGCTTGATTGGAACTACATCCACGTACAGTCAATCTTTTCACAACGAATGCTCAATAGCAACAGTGTATAACATTTAGAAGAAGCACTGCAAAAATTCACCAAGGCTGCTTTGACATCACTTTCCAAGCCCACAAACATTACCATCTGGAAGAACAAGTGCAGCAGATACATGGGAACATCACTACCTGGAACTTGCACTCATGATCCCAGCTTGGAAATATATCACTGTTCCTTCAATGTCACTGTGTCAAATTTCTGAAACCCCCACACTCCTCTACCTACACCAAATGCACTGCAGTCCAAGAAGGCAGCTCCCCACTTTTTCAAGGACCACAAGAGAATGGGTAATAAATACTGGCCAGTGACATCCCATGAAGGAATAAAGAAATTCGCAAATGCAACATAGTATGAACTAGTTGTAAATCCTGTAACAACTTTGGCCTGACAATCAACATGTAGAAAATATAAGTAACATTCCAAACCAATGTAGAAAGGCCTTACCTTGAGTTTAAGGTTTCAGTCCATGCTGTACTGTTGATGAGACAAGAATCACCTAAGGAAGTGTAACCTTTAGTAATCTTTGAACATAATCTGGGGACGAATCTGAGTAAGTCTGCTTTCAATAGCAATAGTTCTGCCCATTCTACTATACATATTGTGGACTATTTGCCAGGATCATGTCAAGATGTTCTGCCACTTTCTCTGAAACTGAAGCTACCTTCAGAAGCTTCTGTTGATTAGACGACAGGACAAAGTGTCAGAAACTAAGCTTACCCAAGCTGGTATGCCACCATCACCCAGGATCTCTTTATCCAATGCAAACAAATATTCTGGCCTCCTATGAAATCAAGTGCATATAAGAGATAGTGAAAGCCAGGGGAGAGGGGAGTTACCCTGAACTTGACCAGTATTTAATTGTCTGTGGCATCCTGTTCTATTAGTAAAATCTTTCAGAAGTTATTACAACTGAGTTCATCTACTCACTGTTTTCGCTATGGTGACCTCCACATTAGGTAGGTCAACCATAGACTGAGTGAATGCTTTGTGGAATGGTGTTTAATGCATATGGATGCTCCTGAGTTTCCCGTCCCTTTATCATTTAAATTCTGTACCTTATTCACATTTTGATCTTTCTGTCCTTGCTCTGTTCTAGCATTCCAGTGAAATTCAATGAAAGTTCACGTTTTATGACTGGGTACTTTACATCCTTCTAGATTCAACACAGAATTTATCAGTTTTGCTTGATTATTGTTTTTCTTCTTCTTTAATCTTTGGACAACTACTTTTCTGTCTTTTATATTTCTCAGAAAGAACTTGTGTTTCTTTACTTGTCCAGGTTCCATTCTCTTTGGTCTTACACCATGAAACCTTTTATTATTGAATCTATCCTGCCTTTCATCCTGTCACAGAACTATAGCAGGCTGAATTTAACTAGAACTGCCTCTATTGTAGCCAGTGAGATCATTCATATTATGAATTGACTCAACTTGTGCTTCGTTACAATGCCCAATTCCTGAATTTTTTTCTCTGGCCAGTTTCCAACTTCTTCCAATTAAAATCATTTAAGATGCGACAAACCCGCTGGAAAGAAAATTAATGTGTTTGAGCTTGATGGAGCATGAAAACCCAAGCAAATTGATTTTGTTCTTTCTTATAATTTGATGTGTACTGTATAAAATTTAAGTCATCCAAGAACTTGAATTTCTGCAGAGGTATCTTTCTTTGTATTAATGTGAAGAGTAGAAATGGAATTGGTGAATTATTAACAGCTGTTTGCTGTTAACTTCTAGTCGGTACCATAGTTTAAGCTATTAGCACCAAATTGAGAGTGGAGCTTTTAAAATATCTTTTTCTTAAATCTAGACCTGGATTATAGATCAAGTGGTCATTCTCTTAATGTAGCATGCTAGCTGGTGCCTTAATTTTATGTACAGTGTCAGAAAATTATTAAATTATAGTGCACTAGACACAAGTCTATTACATAATTTTAAAATTAAAGATTGATTTCTACAAGGCCAAAAGTGGGAAATTATTTTCTAATTGGATTTCAGACTCAGCCTTCTCTAATAGTCATGTTAGATGGTGAAAGCAAGATGTGTTTCTTTAATGAGTGGTATTTGACCATAGCATAGGATACAGTGGAAAATGTTAAGTGAACATTTTTACAGCAATCTTGAAGCTGCAATGATAATGGCTGTAGTAATTGTAATGAGGGCAGCCAGGTAAACCTCATAGAATGTGAGTTCTCTGATTGGGGCTGTTAACTTGGTCCAATCAGGGAGCCCTGGCTAACAGATATAAACAGGAGGTTGTTTCCTTTCTTCCTGGTGGTAGAACATGAATAAAGTTTTATGCACCCATTGTTCATTCACTGTGTCTTACACCTGCACATGCAATATGGGTGCTGGGGAAAAAAAGGAAGAACAGGAGTATCAGACATCCTGTTCACTCTGAGAGCTGCCTCTGAGGGAGCTGGATCAGGAATGAAAATAAACAGGACGTTCTTTAGACTCTGAGATCTTGCTCTGAGAAAGCCGGATCAATGTCAGGTATTGTGCATGTGTAAATAAAGGGTTAGTTGGTGACGGGATACCAGCCTCTGTGAAATTGTTTCAGTGCTGATAACAGAAAACAAATATGTTCCTGAAGAAATTCACTAGCAACAGTTGTCTTTGAGTTGGGGTAAGCATTTCTGGCATCAAGTCGTTATCTGTGAAGCTTGACTCACTTGATCCTGCCATCTCAGATTGGGCCAAGTATGTGGAAGGATCGCATTATTTTTTCTGGGCAAATGACATTGAGGCAGATGAAAAGCAACCAGTAATTCTCCTGACACTTTGTGGACATGCAGCGTTTTCAGTTACTAGGAGCCTAACATTTCCTGAAGCACTAGATATTAAAACTTTTCAAGAGTTGATGGATTTAGTTAAGGAATATTACAACCCCAAGCCTCCTATAATTCTGAAATGCTATCGGTTTTACTTGGCAGTTCAAGAACCAGGGGAATCCATGTCAGGATTTTTGACAAGGTTAAGATGACTGGCAGAGGCATCTGACTTTGATTTAACCCTTAATGAGATGCTGAGAGATTGTTTGGTTTGTGGGATTAATGAGATAACCATGCAAAAGTGCTTACTAGCCGAATCCCAACTGGACATTAAACAGACACAACTGGCTTTGTCATTAGAAAATGTAAGTGGCATCTATGAGTTACAGGGTATGCTGATGGAAGTGGACACCTTCACCAGGCTGACTTAGCTTTGGGGACACCAATGAATGAAGGCAATATCTTGAAGAAAGGGACTCTAGGTCAGCCCACAGCAAAACCTCAAAACAAAACCATGCCTTGGCCAAATAGTGAACGTTTACATCAGGAGCTAGACCAGCAAGCCATGTAGTTGCTGTTGGTGTCTGGATTCAAGAAAGCAAAAGAGTCCTACCAGGCCTGAATTAAGTAAGAAAACCCATAGGCCGGTATCATCATTGGTGCTGATGTGGACATGTCAAGAGCATTAAGTTCTTAGGAGTGATGATCACCAACAATCTGTGTTGGTCCACCCACATTGAAGCCATGATCAAGAAAGCACAAAAACACCTCTCCTTCCTCAGGAGCCTAAGGAAATTTGGAATGTGTATAAAGACTCTTACCGATCTGTAAAGGTGCACCATAGAAAGCATTCTATCCAGATGCAGCACAGCTTGGTGTGGCAGTTGCTTTGGCCGGGACTGTAAGAAACTACAGAGAGTTGTGAAAACTGCCCAATACATAACGTAATCATCCATCCATTGACTCCATCTATACTTTTCGCTGCCTCAGAAAGGCACCTAACATAATCACAAAAGGATCGTTCCCAACCCGATAATAATCTCTTCCAACCTCTTCCATTAGTAGAAGTTACCAAAGCGTAAACACACGTACCACCAGATTCAAAAACATCTTCTTCTGCACTGTTATTAGACTTCTAAATGGACCTCTCACATTTTAAATTTAATGTTGATCTTCTCTGCAGCCAAAATATTGTATTCCTCGCTTTGTTCTATTACTCTAATGCATTTTGTCTGGTAAGCCTGCACTGAATGCAAAACAAAATTTTTCACTGTACTGAGGTACATGTGACAATAATAAATCAAATCAAATCCAGGTGAGTGCGCACTCTGGAAAGCCCACCTAGATTTGGCTCGGAACAGTTAAATTGCTTAGCAACATCCAAATGGCACTGTAAAGGGTATAAATGAGTATATGTAAGAATAAAGGCCAATTCTATTCTAAATCAGAATCAATCAAAATAAACATCTGCTTTTGTGGTTAACCGGCTCTAACGAAGGTTGATACTGATGTGGCTGCATCAGCGATCCTAGAACCAGTCTTTTACAAAATTCACTCTGGACTCCAGCCCTTACATTTGCATAAGGCTTCAGCTAGACTGAGAACCTATACCAGGGAACTTTTACAGGTTAAGGGTACAACTTTGCTTCTGGTCTTTTATGAGAAGTAGCTGGTCCAGGTATCACTGATGGTGGTAAAAGGCTTGGGCCAAGCGTGACAGGGCAAAATTGGTTGAGAAAGATTCATATTGAATGGTTCAACATTTTTCTACCTGAGTGAATGCCCAGAGGTTTTTCAGAAAGACCTAGGAACTATCAAAGGGGCCAATGCCAACCTTGCATGTTGACCAGTAAGCAAATCCATGATTCCACCTGCCCCAGTGCCATTTGCCTTATGAGTAAAAATAGAGCCAGAAGTCAGAAGGCTGGAAAGTGAAAGAACTATCAAACCAGGCCAGTTTGAGGAATGGGCAGCATCAATCATATCGACTGTGGAGCCCGACAGATTGGTTTACCTCTGTGGGGGTCTTAAATAAACAATAAACAGCTTCTCCCAGCTGGATAAATACCCAATCCTTTGCAGAGGATTTATACTCAAAGCTGGCAGGGGGGCTGTCCTTCACAAAGCTAGACATGAGCCAGGTGTACTTGCAATTGTGATTAAAGGAGGATTCCCAAACCTATGCTGAAATTCATACCCATAAGGGTTTGTATCAATATATGAGCCTGTCATTTAGGGTACCTTCAGCATATACCATGTTTCAGTGGACAATGGAGAACATTTTACAAGGTCTATCCCAGCTTGCCAATTATCTGGATGATGTGCTAATAACAGGGAAGACCAACAGAGCACGTAGAGAACTTGGACATAGTCCTTAGATATTTTTCCAAGGTAGGCATATGCCTCAGAATGGAAAAATGTGTGTTCCAAACATCCCAAGTGACCTACTTGGGATACAATGTCAAGAAGACTGGATTACACCCATTGAAAGATAAAGTGAGAATGATCGAGGTGTCCCAGCTTCTATGTCTGTACCAGTGCTTAAGTCGTTTTTGGATTGGTGAATTATAATGGAAAATTCAAACATAACCTGGCCTCCATCTTGGAACCCTATTGAGAAAGGGTCAGCCTTGAATATAGTATCTTAGTCAATTTGTAGCCTTTAGGGAAGCAGCTATCATCATCTGTGGTGTTGTCACACTATGATCCCAAGCAAGACCTGGTGCCGACATGCAATGCTTCCCCATATGGTATTGGGGTAATGTTGGTTCACAGATGACCCAATGGCAAGGGACAACCATTAAC
The DNA here is from genome assembly GCF_047496795.1 of Chiloscyllium punctatum. NCBI lineage: Eukaryota > Metazoa > Chordata > Chondrichthyes > Orectolobiformes > Hemiscylliidae > Chiloscyllium > Chiloscyllium punctatum. Next base: position 58,841,781 of record NC_092743.1, read on the forward strand.
GTATGCTTCACACACTTTGGCTGATGCAGAGCGTGAATACGCCCACGTAGAGAAGGGAATCATTGGTGTGAGTATGTTCCACCAATACCTTTATGGATGTAAATTTCTCGTAACAAACCACCGACCCCTGCTAGAGCTACTGAAAATGGACAAGACCATTCTGCCCGTAGCTTAAGGTCGAATTCAGTAGTTGGCTCTCATTCTCTGTGCATACAATTACAAGTTGGATTACCATCTGGATGGCCAAATGGCAAACATGGATGTCTTCAGCCGCCTGTCACTAGCAAATAAATCACCGGTGGTGCCATCACTGGAAGAGTCCATTCTGGTTTTAAATTGTCTGGACCTCCTTCCAGTCACCGCTGACGATGGCAGACGGTGGGTGCAAAAAAGATCCAGTTCTGGCAAAAGTAAACCAGTTGGTGGTGATGGGGGAAAGAAAAGAGCCATCACGACCAGAATTGAAACCGTTTTTGGACCCGGCAAGATCAGATCACCATAGAGGATGGCATTTTATTATGGGGAGCAAAGAGATTGCCCCGAGCAAAGGTCACGATCACATACTGGCTCAACTCCACCAGGGTCATCCAGGGGTGTCTTAAAAAGAAGTTATGTCTTGTGGCCAGCATTGGATGCCAACATAACTGCATTGGTAGAACAGTGCCCAGAGTGCCAACAAAAGATCCCAGCAACTTTCCCACATACGTGAGAATGACCAGATAAACCCTGGACTTAGTTACACATCGATTGTGCCAGCTCTTTCATGGGTTCAATGTTCTTAGCCAGTGTGGACGACCACTCAAAGTTGTTACACATGTGTAGAGTTCATTCGTCAAACATGAGGACACGGATAGAAAAGTTGTAAGCATCTTTTGCAATGCGCGTGCTCCCAGAAGTGTTGGTGACAGACAATGAGCCATCATTTACCAGCAGGGATATTGAGTAATTCATCAGGTCAAATGGCATGCAAGGACAACCCCACACCATCTATCGTCCAAAGGACTAGCGGAAACAGCTTTGAGGGCTGGCTTAAAAAAAGCCAAAATCTTCAGTCTCTCTCCATTCCTGTTTGCTTATTGGACCACCCCTCCTGCAACAACAGAGATAGCTCCAGCAAAGATGCAAATGGGGAAAAGTCTCCAACATCAGGTTAAATCTGACCTTCCCTGACCTGGGGTGGTGGGGTGGAGGGAGTGTGAAATGAAATCAGGAATGCCAATGCTGGATACAAGACTCCTCTAAGCAAGTGATGCCATTTACTTCAGGGGGAGAAGTTTGGTGCTGAAACTGTGGAAATCCTACGGCTTGGGTAAAAGGTATGATTGACACGAGGTCAGATCTCATGAAGTGCATAGTTTGGGTAGGTGAGGTGCTCCTGAACAAGCACGTGGACCACGTGAAAGCTGCAAACTCACAAATGGGGCAGGAGTAAGAGGCTGTCCAAACCCTTGGGTTCTCCTGCTCTGTCTAGCATTAAAGACACTTCAGTGTCTGAATGGACGTGGCATATCTCGCTGCTTCAAAGCCTTTAACACCTGAAGAAGAGGTCTCACAGTGTCTCCATGATGCCAAGTATATTTAAAAATTAACAGTTGCTCACATATTTGGCAAAATGACTGCAGAGGATTCAAGTTGCGAAACAAAGCAAGGAAATCTTTTAATTTTAGTTTAATAACTTATTCAGCAAATTTAAAAATTCTTATCACGATAAAGACATCTGTTAGTCATCAGTGTGAACTGTTGGGTTACAATAACAAGCAAGCGCTTAAGGAGGTTTGATATCGAACATGTTTGTGAAATGTAATTTACCCATGGGAAGATAAAGTCAACGCATAACTTCCTAAGGATAAAAGCAATGTATTCAGAGTACTCGTCAGAAAAACAAGTTCAGGAACACAATTATTAATGGTTTAATTCAAGAGAGCACTTGTTTGTTGTCTAATTTGAAAGAATAAAAACCTAATGGATTTTACAAAAGATTACTTTTTAGCAAGTCAAAGGGTTTTTACCAAATATTTGGTTTATGGCTTCAACATGTCCACTTTGCAACTCAGCCAATGATTTAATATACATTTCTGAGGAAGCCATGGTAATTTGTTTCAGGAGGCAGACTCATGAGGTTAAATACCTCAGGGACAGGAAGTGTGTCTCCAAGTGAAACAGGTTTGGGTATCCAGAAGGCTAAAGGAGTCTCAGCCCAAGTGTATGAGGATTTTGAAGCCCATTACGTTAAGTCCAGTTAAGAATATTTAAGGTTGAGATAGATAGATTTTTAATCATTAAAGGATTCAAGGATTATGGGGATAAAGCAGGAAATTGGAATTGAGTATTATTAGATTAGTCATGATGTCATTGAATGGTACAGCAGACTTGATGAACCAATTGGCCTACTTCTGCTTCCATGTGCTGTAGTCTTACAGGGAGGATATCAGTGACTATAAAGAGGATGAGCAAAGTTATCAGTATATGGAGAGCTGTGCAAGTTGTGGAATCAAAAAGGAATGCTGTGGTATTAGGTGGATGTATGATTAGGGGAGTCTGTGTTATTGTTCTCTGCAGCTGAAAGCATGAGTCCAGTGCAAGATTGTCTATTGGCTGCCTGGCTGGAGAGGAATTTGGAGTTGGAGAGGAAGGTTACAGTTGTCATATACCAAGAACATAGAGAGGGCAAAGCAAGAGGCTCTGCTGAGGCATAACAGCAAGGGACTGAATTAACAAACTAGGATTTCTACCTGAGATCTGTACCACATCGAAGGTCTGTACCTAGGTACTTCATACCTAAGATCGTGCCATATGGGGTGACATTGTAAAATTTTTATTGTATTCCTGTACTTCTGTACTTGAATACATGTGACAATAAAGGATATTCTAATTCCAAATCATAAATGTAATGATCTCTGAATTACTATCCAAGAGACAGGCAAATTAGCAAAGGGTAAGTAATCAAAATTGAATACATTGATGAAAGATGTGGGAATGAAATAGGTTTCAATTGCTGCTTTACACCAGTACAGGTCAGGTATCCTTATCCAAAAGGCTCAGAACCAAATGCTTTTTAGAAGGAAGATATTTTTGGTTTTTAGGAACAAGGCAGTAAATAGATTTGCAGTTAACTAATTCAGAACAGTTATTACTTCCTGTGATGGCTACATCCAACTATTGTTGATCACATTGTGTGCATACATGTGTGTAAATAACTATTTGCAGAGAAGAAAAATCAGGTACCAAACAATTACCAGAAGTCTTGCATTTACCAGGGCACACTTGAGTAACTATAGATTCATATGGGCTGTTTGGGAAAAAAAAATTACTTAACACTGGAGCTGTATAAAACATTGGTTAGGCCACAGCTAGAGTATTGTGTACAATTCTGGAATGCTCATTATCAGAGGGATGTGATAGCACTGGAGACAGTGTATAGGAGATTTATCAGGATGTTGTCTGGGCTGGAGAGTTTCAGTTACAAAGAGAAATTGGACAGACTGGGGTTGTTTTTCTTAGAGCAGTGGGTTTTGAGATATTGATTGAGATATATAAAACTATAAGGGGCATAGATAGGGTGGACAAGAAGAAACTTTTGCCCTTGATTGCACGATCAACGACCAAGGGACATTGATTAAGGTAAGGGGTAGGAGGTTTAGAAGGGATGTGAGGAAAATCTTTTTCACCCAGAGGATAGTGGGACTCTGGAACTCACTGCTTGCGAGGGTGGTAGAGGTGGAAAGCCTCATAACATTTAAGAAGTATTTAGATGTCACTTGAAATGCCAAGGCATTAGAGGCTATGGGCAAATGCTGGAAAAGAGGGATAAGAATAGTTAGGTGATTGTTTTTGACCAGTGCAGACTCAACCGCTGAAAGACCATCATCTACTATGACTCTAAACTGAACAGATCTAAAAGCGAAGTATTTTTCCAAAGACCTGATTGGGCCCAAATATAGGCAGGATGCGTTCGGGTCTTTTGGTTAAAAAAAACCTTTGCTTCTGGGTCTGATCGGATCCATTCAGATTAAACAACGTAATTTCCCAAGGGCCTAAAATCAGCTTTTCTGCATATCTGTGCAGGTGCACTTCCGAAAAAATATTCAATATTAGGCTTTTTCAATTTTCAGACATAGGGATAAATGGATACCTGATCTGTACATGGGTAAGAAGGGGCTTATTGTTGGGATGGAGTTCACTAGAACCGCATTGTGACCAATATCCTTGCAAATAACTAGTCTGGAAAGAGGACCTCAAACTAAATAATGTGGAGTGAACGTTCAAGTGAATAGAAATTTAGAAAATTAAGATGAAAGGATAGTTGTTCAAGAGAGCAAAAGTGATAGCCACAGTGTGACAGGAAAGGACAAAGCATGCAAACATCAAAGTGCAGCAGCTAATAGCATCAGACAAATATGATAAAAAGACTACATTGTAGACTCTGTACCTGAATACATAGGGCATTTGTAGGCAGTTACCCATAAAATGCCTTCTGCACTTTTTCTGGCACCCATCTGCTCTCACCCACTGCCAACGCAAGTTTATGAGTATTGTTTGAGATGTCAACTTAAAATGTTGGTGGAATCAGAATCTTTGAATATTTTTGAGGCAGATGTAGATACGCCCTTGTTGAGCAAGAGGGTGAAAGGAGAATAGATTTTAGGTACAGTCAGTTCAGACATAAGCTTAAAGAGTTGAATGGTCTAGTCCTACACCTAGCCCTAATTCATAAGTTTGTACATTCAAATGTACTGCTTCTGCTGACAGGACACAGCATCCAGTTCATTTAATTTGAGAAGTTGGATATGTAAGTGATGTCTTCAATATAACTTTTTCATTCATTCATTCATGAGATATGGGTGTTGCTGGCTAGACCAGAATTTATTGCCTATCCCCACATTACCCCAATGAAAGTGTTGGTGAGCTGCCTTCTTGAACCAATACAGAATTTGGTGAGTGAGAACACCCACAGTGCTGTTACAAAGAAGTTCCACGATGTTGAACACTGATATATTTCCAAGTCAGTATGATCTGTGGCTTGGAAGGGTGCTTTGCAGGTGGTAATTTTCCCTTGTGTCTGGTGTCCTTGTTCTTCTAGATGGTATAGGTCACAGATTTGGAAGGTGCTGTCAGAGGAACCTTGTTAAATTTCCGCAGTGCATTTTGTAGATGATGCATCCTGCCCCTACTGGGAGTCAGTTGTGAAGGGAAGGAATGTGGAAGATGGTGGATGAGGCACCAATCAACTAAAGGCAATTATGAAGGTATGAATACAGAGTTGGCTAAGGTGGCCTGTGAAAATAAATTAAAAGGTAAGATATGGATATACAGTGGTAAACACTGAAGCAAATGTGTAACTCTCAACAAGGATATGTTTTATTAACAAAGAAAAAAGGCAGTAAAAGCTTCTACAAGTGTATAAAAATCAAACAGAATAGTTAAAATAGGCTTTGGTCTGTTAGAGGATGAGACTCAGGAATGAATAATTTGAATAAGTATTTTGTCTCTGTGATAGAAGACACTAACAGTAGCCCACAATCACTCTAAAATCCAGGGGTGAAAGGAAGTGTGGATTCTAAAGCAAAACACTTGGAAAACTAATGGAACTAAAGATTGACAAGTCCCTGCATGGAATAGCCTTAAGTAACACCTTATTTTTTTTTAAAAAGTGACTTCAGAAATAGTGGATGCTTTATGTAGTTATTGTAAACAGGTTGTCCAGGTGGACCTCATAGAATATGAGTTCCTTGATTGGGCTGTTAACCTGGTCCAGTCAGGGAGGCCTTGTTGATAGATATAAACAGGAGTGTGACTACCGCAGTTAGGCGGTAGTGTGGGGGTAAAAAAAACCAAAAAAAATAAACAGGAGTATCAGAAGTTCTGGTCACTTTAAGAACTGGTTCTGAGGAAGCTGGACCAGTGTTGAGTGCTCTGCACAGGTAAATAAAGGATGGCTTGGTGGCGGGATTACTGCCCTCTGTGGAGTTATTTCATTTCGCTTGTAATTTTCAAAAATTTCCTAGATTCGGTAAATCTCCCAGCAGTTTAGAAAATCCACAAACATAATGTTCCTATTTCAAAAAAGCAGTAGGACAGAAAGCAGAAAAATTATAGACCAGTTAGTCAAATCTATCATAGGGAATTTGCTGGAATCAAGTATTAAAGAGGTAATAGGTAGGACAGTTAGAAAATTATAATATAGATAAATTAAATCAGCATGATTTTATGAAAGTGAACTTGTGTTTTACACATTATCAGAGTTCTTTGAAGACATAACAAGTGACATGAATATAAGGGACATGAATATGTCGAATGATTTTAGATTTCCAGAATGCATTCTATAAGGCGCCACATGAAAGCCTTCTACATAATAAGAACTTATGGTATTGGGATGAATGTGTGCAGGGACATCTGGTCTTGTGAGTGAACCTTAACAACCTTTATTATACGTAAATGTATATAAGGGATGCAAGTGAGGACATCTGTTGGAGTCATACAGACTTGAGCTTCAGTTGCTGATATTAAAGAACTCCTTAAATGCATGCTCAGTAAGTCATTAATTTCCCCTTACTCCACAGGTAGATGATTGGCTAAATAACAGGAGACATATCAATTCATTGAAATCATGTATTGTTTGATCTGCTTGTTTGGAATGGATTTACTTTGAGAAAATGAATCATTTTATGATTACATGTAGCAGATAATGTAGTTACTTCCCTGAATTATCTTCATCTGGGCTGTGTTTGATAAGGGAAAGGACAGAGGTCTTTAGTTGCTGTACTTCATGTAGTTAGAGCCACAAATTCTAAATGTGAAAAATACTATTGTAATCAAACCATTAGCATCTGTACTTCACAAAATTCATCTGACGCGAGGATTAAGTCACAGTAATTTAGAAAGTGCGGCACATCAAAAGGTCAAAACAACATCTCTGATCACCAGCATTTTTGCCTGACTGCTGTGTAGAACTCTTTAAAAATGTTATGTTTCGAGTGCAACACAGCACGATGTTTACCATGACGAATTTATTGAAGTGAAATTTAAGTTGCTTGCCTGTAGGGTGCATGCCAAATGATAGAAGGTCACAGAACTACAGCAGACCAGGACAAACATTTTTGCATGATAGCATTTCAATCCAAACATCCCCCTTTCGATCCCAACTTAATGGTATGCATTTTTATGTGCATTTTTAATTACCCAAGTTACCAATTGTATGTAATTGTTTTCAGATCTTAGCAATTTACTGTTTCTATCACTCTCTGTGTATGCATTACATACATAGTCCTTAAATCATGCTGATATCATAATGGTACACATGCATGTTGTTAAGACCATAAGGCGTAGGAGCAGCAGTATGCCATTCAGCCCATCAAATCTACTCTGCCATTAAATGATGGCAGTTGTTAATCTGGTGATGTTCTGCCAGAAAATCTTATTTCCTGTGTGAATTGTGATTGCTGTTGTTGTTCTCTGTTGTTGGGTTGCTGTGCGACATCAAGGTCTGTGTATTCACTTCTTCCTGATCAGCTGCCCATAGTTGAGGAAGAGCTTCTACAGTTGGGTGTAGGTGCCTGTGGTTGTGATAGTGTATGTGGCCATTCACATCACATCCACCTTTGTGAGATGATGGCTCAGTGATTAGCACTGCTCACAGCACCAGGGATCCAGACTCGGTCTGACCTTTGAATGACTGTCTGTGTGGAGTTTGCTCATTTTCCCTGTGTCTGCTTGAGGTTTCTTTGCGTGCTTCAGTTTCCTCCCACAGTCCAAAATGTGCAGGTTTGGGGGATTGGCCATGCTAAATTGTCTGTAGTATCCAGGAGGTGGGTTAGCCATGGCGATATGTGGGGTGACAGGCATAGCGGCATGGGGCTGGGAGGGATGCTGTTTAGAGGGTTAGTGTGGACTTGATGGGCCTAATAGCCTCTTTCCACACTGTAGAGATTCTATGTTCAATCAAACTGCTAAGTGTGCCAAGCAGTACCAAGTTGCCATTTGGTCTGGCTTTTTCTAACAATGTTGAATGTTTGTATTCCTGGCTGGCTCTCCAATACTTAACTCTGGCCCTATCACCTTCATCTCCTCCCCCACTCACCCATTGTACTCTATGCTACTCTCTCCCCACCCCCACCCTCCTCTAGCTTATCTCTCCATGCTTCAGGCTCACTGCCTTTATTCCTGATGAAGGGCTTTTGCCCGAAACGTCAATTTCGCTGCTCGTTGGATGCTGCCTGAACTGCTGTGCTCTTCCAGCACCACTAATCCAGTATTTGGTTTTCAGCATCTGCAGTCATTGTTTTTACCTCAATGATTTGTCAGTCTTGTCAAAATGAAATTTTGTCTTTCTTGCTGCTTCATTCAAGCTTCTTACTACTTTTGACTTCTGTAGCTTTTTGCTATTGGAAGGATAGTTTGTGTGTGATGTGACATTAGTCTTTGTATTTCGTCACTCTCCTCATATATATCCAAGTGGGATTTGCTCAATTTCTTCATGATTCCTTTGGTAACTTTCACTGTCATCTTAGCCTTTATTTGTGGGGCATAGTGTGGAAATAATGTCTAGTGTTGGATTTCCTAATCTTCCATGATCTGACTGAATTCTTCACTCATGAACTGTGAGCCATTATTGCGCATCACAATATTTGGAATGCCATAACAGCTGAAGTGGGCTTATAGGCATTTGACAATCTCAGCAATAATGATTGAACTCAACTGATTCAACTCCCAGTTGGAAAAATAACATTTGGGTGTGGTGAGATAATCAGTTCCTGCAAGTATCAAGAGATCTAACCCCAGCGTCTGTGTGGGATGTCATGTATTGTCAGCAGCTTACTGTCAACGTTGCTTACTGTGGTAGTCATTAGGAACATAGGAACTGGAGTAGGCCATTCAGCCCCTTGAATCTGTTCCACCATTCAATGCGATTGTGGCTGATCTGTGGTCTTAACTCCTGCCTTTGGCCTACATCCCTTAATACCATTGCTTAACAAAGTTTATCTTTCTCAGATTTAAAATTAACAACTGAACTAGCAGCAACTATTGTTTTTGGAACACAGTTCCAAACATCTACCACTCCCTGTGTGTAGAAGTGCTTCCTAATATCTCTCCTGAATGATCGAGCCCTAATCCTCAAACTATGCCCCTAGTTCTAGAATCTCCAACCAGTAGAAACAGTTTATCTATCCTGTCTTTTCCTATTAATATCTTGAAGACTTTGATCAGATCACCTCTTAACCTCTTAAATTCTAGAGAAAACAGGCCTAATTTGTGTAATCTGTCTTTACAACTTCTGAAGTCCAGGTATCACTCTTGAAAACCTATGTTTTCCCTGTGCTCCCTCCAAGGTCAATATATCCTTCCTGAGGTGTAGTGCCCCGATCTGCTCACAGTACTCCAAGTGGAATCTAATCAGGATTTTGTATATATGCAGTATAACATCTGTGTCCTTATACTTCAGTCATCTAAATATTCAGCATTCAGCCAGCATACCATTAACTTTCTTGATTATTTTCTGGACATGTTTGTGACATTTTGACATCCAAGTCTTTTCTGACATCCACTACATTTAACTTCACGCCATGTAGAAAGCCCCCTGATCTGTACTTTTTGGCACAAAATGGATAGCATCATACGTGCTTACATTGAACTCCATGTGCCATCGTTTTCCCCATTCACTTAGTCAATCGGTATCCGTTTGTAATTTTATGCCAATACCTACATTGTCTGTAATACCACCTAACTTAGTGGCCTCAGCAAATTTGAATACATGACTTTCTATGCCTTTATCCAAGTCACTAATCATGATGTGAATGATTGAAACCCCAACACAGATCTGTGTGGGACCCCTACTGGTCACTCCTGCCAGTTTGAGCACCTACCCATTATCCTTATTTTCTGTCGCCTGCCACTCAATCAATTTCCCAGCCATGTTTGTAATTTGCTCTCAATTCTGTGGACTTCTACTTTAATTAAAGTTTCTTTTGTGAAACTTTATCAAATGCTTTCTGGAAGTACATATAACAACATCCATAGACATTCCCCTATCTACTACCTTATTCTCTTCAAAAAAGTCAGTCAGGTTTGTCTGGCATGACCTGCCTTTCATGAGTCCACACTGGTTCTCCGTCATTAACGGGACATTTTCAAGCTGCTCAGTTACCCCATCCTTGATGAGAGATTCCAACAATTTAACCATCACAGATGCCAGGCTAACTGGCCTGTAACTCCCTGGTTTTCCGCTTTCACCCTTCTTAAAAGGTGGAGAGATGTGCATTACAAGCACTACTGTGCTGGCTGATGTGGTCTTTGGTTTTGTTGCTAATGTCAGAATAGTATAACACACCTCTTGACTGCCTTGCTGTAATTTCTTGGTGGCTTGCATGCATGCTCTTTAGGATCTTTCTTCTCAACACTTTCAGGATAATTCTTCTCCTTCCTTTGTACAACATGCCACCTTGAGCTGTCAGTTCATCTCTACATGTCTAATATGTTCTTATAGCAGTAAGTGTATCTGTGATGTTCTCTAGCCATCCTTGTATCTCTATTCTTTCTACAGTTGGTGATTTACATTTTATTGTTAGTTTGCTTTATGTGAGCATGGCACTTGGCTTTTATGTTCACTGTCTCTGAGTTGACGACTTCCAGAACATGATGAGTTATTGTTTCAAGTTGAATTTGGAAGGTTTTGCATTCATTGCAGCGTCCCCCACTTCTTCAGGAATGCTGCTCTTGACTGCGTCTGTAATCTGCAATTGCTTTCCTTACTTCTATCTCTTATCTAGGTGGTATCTCGGTAACATTCTTTACAGATGCTTGGAGGTGCTGGTAGCTTGGAGAAAATGTTTTGAAGTGGCTTGTGGTCAAATTCATCTGTCAATTGGTCTCTTCTAAGTAGATGTTGAAAAGAAAATCCATAAAAACGACCATGGCTAGACACTCTGTCAATCTGGATGTAATTACTTTCTGTTTGTGTTAGTGTTCTGGAGGTAAATGTAACTGATTGACCTTGCTACATTAGGGATGCTGTGGGGTGACCTCATCATTAACATTGTATTATTCTAGCAGTGACATTGCAGCCACTACTTGTTTGAGTTTAGTAAATGTTGCCTCTTGATCCCTGCCCCAACTCAACTGCATGTCCTTGGCTGTGAGTTAGTTTATGTTCCGTTGACAAATTGGGCAAGAGTTTTGCCAAATAGTTTCTGAATCCATTCTGCCACAAATATAGTTTCCACTCCAGGAAGAAGACTCACTATCTCATCTTGTCTGTATAGACAGACTTCTGGAACAGTGAAAATGCCAAACAGCAGGTATAATCATCTGTATCTCCTGAAAGATGCCCAGAATGGAATGAGAAAGCTGCTGCTTTTATCTAGCTTTATTCATAACTAAACGTCATTCACATCCAGGATGGTGAAGATTTTTGCCTTTGCACCTTGCGGCAAAATATCTTTAGTGATTGGCAGTGGCATTGAGATCTCTTCTGGACTTTATTTAAATTATTTGGATCAATACACACCCTCAGATTTCCAAGTTGTTTCACTGCTAATAGGCTGCTAATCCATTCTATGGGTGCTATCACTTTTTGATGACTCCCTTATTTTCCAGCTCTTCTGTTTTGACTTTCAGGCTGATTTAAGGGAAGCTTCCCTCAGCAAGTGCTGAATGCATCTTAAATTCTCATATAATTCTGGAAGATATCCTAAATCTGTGAACACATCCTTGTATCCATCTAGGATCTGTTCCACAGTCAGTGGTTAAGGGTGTCACAACATGTAGCAAATTTCTTTTAGCACACTGAGGAACTATTGATCCTCATCCATGTTATTACAATGGGTTCACAGAGTAAGCTGTCCTCTCAGCATGAGTGTGTGATGCCATAATCTCCCCTCAACCTTATTTGAAGAGCTTCATTTTGGATCACTATGCTGACTCATTGCACAGATCTGTAAAGGTCATGACACACAATTGTCGATCTGACATTTGAAGTTGTTCTGATGTTTGCCTTCTGCTGTGCTCATTCTCGTGAGGAAGAAGGATTCTAGAAGAAGATAAACCACCTATGGTTAAACAGGGAAATAAAAATGTAAAATTGAAAAAAATATATACTATGTGGCAAAGATTAGTGGTACACCGGGGGTTAGGTACATTTGAAAAACCACCGAAAGATGACCAAAAAATAACGAAAATGGAGAAGATAATGTTTGAGGATAAACTTGCAAATAATAGCAAGATGGACAGCAAGACCTTCTTTAAATATATAAGATGGAAGAGAGAAGTCAGAGAGAACAAAGGCCGCTGAGAGAACAAGGCTGGGGAAATAATAATGGAGAACTAGGAAATGGCAAAGGAGTTGAATAAATGCTTCACATCAGTCTTCATTGAAAAAAAAACTCTAAAATAAAGTTCCAAAATTACTAAATAATCAAGGGGCAAAAAGAGTGAAGTAAACAAATACAATAACTAACATGAGAGAAAATTGCTAGGGAAACTAATGGTATTAAAGACCAACAAATGCCTTGGAGGTGATGGGATGCATCCTGGGTTAGGAGAGGGAATAGGCACAGAGGTAGTGGATGCACTGGCAGTAATCTTCCAAGAATCCTAAGACTCTGGAAAAGTACCAGAAGATTGGAAAATTGTCAATGTAATATCTTTATTTAAAAAGAGAAGGGGACAAAAAAGGCAGGGAACTATAAGCCAATTAGCTTAATGTCTGCTATTAGGAAAATGTTAGGGTTATTATAAAGGATGGAACAGCAGAACATTTAGAAAGACGTAATATGTTCAAGTATTATTTCATGAAAGGGAAAGCAGGGCTGACAAATCTACTAGATTTCATTGTGGAGCAACAAGCAGGGTAGATAAAGGAGAAGCAGTAATACATTTGGGTTATCAATAGGTGTTTGATTAGGTACTACACGTTAGGCTACTTAATAAGATCAAAGCCCATTGTGTTGGAGTTAGTATATTATCATGGATGGGAGGTTGGCTAACTATTAGAAGTCAGCTGGTTGGGATAAGGGGTACATTTTCAGGATGATAACCTGTAACTAGAGATGTGACACAGGAATCACTGCTGGGGCCACAATTATTTACAATAAATATTTATAACTTGGATGAGGAAAGTGAACATACTATAGCCAAGTTTGCTGAGCACACAAAAATAGGTGGAAAGGCAAGATTAGATTACATTACAGTGTGGAAACGGGCCCTTCGGCCCAACAAGTCCACACTGAAGCGCAACCCACCCATACCCCTAACCTAACACTACAGGCAAATTAGCATGGCCAGTTCACCTGACCTGCACATCTTTGGACTGTGGGAGGAAACCGGAGCACCCGGAGGGAACCCACGCAGACATGGGGAGAACGTGCAAACTCCACACAGTCAGTCACCTGAGGCAGGTATTGAACCCGGGTCTCAGGCGCTGTGAGGCAGCAGTGCTAACCACTGTGCCACTGTGCCACCCACTAAGGGGGATGGATGACACAGCCTGCAGAGGGATATAGACTATTTAAGCAAATGGGCAAACATTTAGCAGATGTAAGATAATGTGAAGTTATGCACTTTGGAAAGACAAATATAGTCTCTCTGGGGAGGCAGTGGTATCGTAGGACTGTTACTACACTAGTAATCTGGAACCCCAGGTTAATTTTCCTGAGACACAGGTTCAGATCCCACCATGGCAAAAGATGCAATATGAATTCAATTTAAAATCTGGAATGAAATGAAAGCCAGGCCAATGGCAACTGCTGTTGATTGTTGTGAAAATCCATCAGGCTAACAATGCCATTTAGGGAAGGAAATCTGCTATCTTTGCATGTGACTTCAGACCCACAAAAATGTGGTTGACTCTTAAATATCCTTTGGACAAAAAGTGCCATGCTAGCCAGCCACACGTGCATCCCCTGAATAAATTTTTAAAATTATTAAAATGGAGAAAGACTCTAAAAGGCTACGGAATAGATGTACCTTGGAGTCCTTGTGTATGAATCACAAAACTAACATTCAAGTTTACCAGATAATAGGGTGAGCAAATGGAATGTTTGCCTTAATTTTAAAGGGATTGAAGTATAAAGACAGGGGGTGGGCCTTTGCTAAGACTCTGCAATGCACTGGTTAGACCACAGCTGGAATACTGTGAACAGATTTTGACCCCTTATCTCGGGAGAGATGTACTGACATTGGAGGCAATGCAGAGAAGGTCCAGTAGACTGATACTGGGATTGGAGTGAATATCTTCAAAAGAGAAGTTGAATAGATTGAGCCTATACATGCTTGAATAGAGAAGAATAAGAGGCAAAATATACATACATCAGAATCAGGTCCCTTATGTCAAAGGCCTGTGAGGAGGTATTCCACGCATACATCAGAATAAAGTCCCCTATGTTTTCCTTGGCCCTCCTTGTCAGAATTCTCCATGTCCTGCTGTATGGAGGAGTCATTTGGAAGTGATGTGAATGCTGACTGCTCACATGACTAAAAACCTATTCTGTTTCTGATATTCCCCACACTGCCTCACAGGAAATGTAAGCAGTTGATCCAGACAAAATTCTTCGGGCAGGTGGGGAGATGTTTCCTCTTGTGGGAGACTGTGGGACCAGAAGGCACAATCTCAAAATAAGGAGTTGCACATTTAAGACAGATCTGAGCAGCAATTTCTTCTCTCAGAGAGTAGTGAATCTGTAGAATTCTTTACGGCACAGCGTTATCGAGGCTGAATCTTTAAGTTAAATCAAGGCTGAATTAGGCAGGTTTTTAATTAATAAGACATTAAGAGAAAAAAAAGTATGAAAGTGAAGGTGAGGACTATAGCCCAACCATGATCTCATTGAATGGTGGAGCAGACTCAATGGGCTGAGTGGCCTCCTACTGCCCTTATATGGTATGATGATTTTTTTTTTCAAAATCTTCAGCCATTGTCTCTTCATTGACCATTTATAGCTGTTTGTTGTAGGTTTTCCTATACACTTATGAGCAAAATGAATCACCTTATTAGAGTGAGAATGTTGGTTTCTATGCTGGACATGCCTTCTTTTCTTTTGCATGTCTTCCAAAGTTTTTGCATCCTGCTCTTTGTCTATGATTGATCTGACCTGTGTGTTTGGAGAATAATAAAGACCGGACCTATTCTCTCATGAATATCCTCCAGCTGTTGATTTATAGCCTCTGCGCTTTTACACGTCAATTGCTCTCCAGAGTGGAAGTTACCTACTCTCATTGGCATGTTTTACTTTTTAAACCCTTATTCCGAATATAATCCTGCCTTTAATCAGTTTATCTTTTAATTATGCAAATTCACAGGTTTCTGCATGCCAAGTTAATTAAGTTATGTATTGATGAATGCTGTCTTTTTCATTTTGTTCCCTAGCACTTGGGGTTCAAAATGTGTCTTTAGTGCTTTTAAAATTCCTGCTGAATACTTATTCTGCTCTAAATAGAGGTTTAGGTTGAAATATGTTTTGAAATATCTCTTTCCAGTGGAGAGCAAAAGATAAAAATGTGCAACATGTTCTTGTTTGCTCAACAAATCTGTAGCTCTTTCATAATTCTGGCATTGTTTATGCACGAATGTCTGGTTCAGCCTCATTTCCCAGTAATTTGAACAGGAGTTCATAGGGGAAAACCTGCAGCCATTTTCTCTTAAACAGATTTATCACTGATCTTAATATCGTTTTCTTTTTCATTGGCAGTGCATAATTCTACAGCTTTGTTTTTATTTCAGTTCTGGACATTCACTATTTCTGACAACATGTTTTCAGTATGCAACATCACACTGTTTTCAACATGAGGGCCTTATTGAAGTGAAGCTTAAGTTCTTTATCTATCAGGTGTGTGCCTGATGGTAGAGGTCACGTTACTGTGGCAGACTTGACTGAAATTTGTGTGTCACTGCAATTCAAACTAAACACATATATGAGTGTAGGTTTGCTCACTGAGCTGGAAGGTTCGTTTTCAGATGTTTCGTTACCATACTAGGTAACATCATCAATGAGCCTCCAGATGAAGCACTGGTGGCATGGCCCGCTTTCTATTCATATGTTTAGGTTTGGGTTAGCAATATCATTTCCTGTTGTGGTGTTATTTCCTGTTATTTTTCTCAAGGGGTGGTAAATGGGATTCACATCAATGTGTTTGTTGATAGAGATCTGGTTGGAATGCTATGCTTCTAGGAATTCTGGTGCGTGTCTCTGTTTGGCTTGTCTTAGGATGGATGTGTTGTCCCAGCTGAAGTGGTATCCTTCCTCATCTGTATGTAAGGATACTAGTAAGAGTGGGTCATGTCTTTTTGTGGCTAGTTGATGTTCATGTATCTAGTGGCTAGTTGTCTGTCTGTTTGTCCACTCTCACTAGTATCCTGATGATGCTACCTAGTACGGTGACGAAACATCTGAAAACAATCCTTCCAGCTCAGCGAGCAAACCTACATCGAGAACCTCAACCTGAGCTACAAATCTTCTCAAAACTGGCAAACACATATATGAAATATTCATTAGTTGGTTTGCTTTAGGATTCTTTAGTCTTTATAGCAAAGTAAGTATCAGTAAAAAAATAAAATATGTATTATAAATACATAGTCATAGAGTCATACAGCATGGAAACCGACCCTTAAGTCCAATTTGTCCATGCTGACCAAGTTTCCCAAATTAAACTAGCACCACTCACCTGCGTTTGGCCCATAGCCTTCTAAACCTTTCCAATAATGCACCTAGTCAAGTGTTATTTAAATGTTGTAATTGTACCTGCACCTACCACCTCAGACAGTTCATTCCACACATGAATCATCCTCTGTGTGAAAAAGTTGCCCCTCAGGTCCCGTTTAAATCTTTCTACTCTCATCTTAAAAGTATGCCCCCTGGTTTTAAACTCCCCCACCCTATGGAAAAGACCTTTGCTATTTGCTTTATCTATGCCTGTAATGATTTTATAACCCTCTATAAGGTTACCCCTCAACCACTTTCACTCTAGTGAAAAAAGTGCCTATCCAATCTGCCATTATAACTCAAACCTTCCAATCCTGGCAATGTTCTGGTAAACCTCTTCTGAACCATCTCCAATTTAATAATATCCTTCCTTTAGCAGGGTGATATAAATTTTGGAAATGTGCACAGGGCACAGAACATCTTGCAATATAAATAAATGAACGATTTTATTGTCACATGTATTTGTGAAAATACAGTGACATGTGTTTTGTGGCCACAATCAGGCACCATTTTGGATTTCAAAATGAATAAAAATAAACTACCTAAATAGAGCTTCATTTTCTGTTCAATTGACAGAAAAACATAATGGCAGGAAAATAAGAAATAATGTTCACCTTTACAGTCCTTTTTGTCAAGCACAGTTCCAGGTTTTGTTAAGGTCTCCATGGTTTCTGTATGGTGTTCCTGTCTCCAGACTGCAACGAGTCCTCATTCCAGGTCCAGCCGA
This sequence comes from Chiloscyllium punctatum, assembly GCF_047496795.1. Lineage (NCBI taxonomy): Eukaryota > Metazoa > Chordata > Chondrichthyes > Orectolobiformes > Hemiscylliidae > Chiloscyllium > Chiloscyllium punctatum. Next base: position 58,859,196 of record NC_092743.1, read on the forward strand.
TGCCCCCGGAGTCCCTGACTCTGATGCCACTGCTTCGCCAACGTTGCCAAGAGTCCCACGCCAGCCTCCTCTGTGATGACACCTCCTTCACCACTGTCAACAGTAAGATGAAGAAAAAGAAAAAGAAAGAAGACAAAAAGTAAAGAGAAAGAAGGATTCACGGAGCTGACAGGCTCAGGAGCCCAAATGCTACCTACCTTGCCGATGCATTATCTTGTAATGCACATGAGCAATCCAATTCTGGGGTTTGCAGAGTCCACAGTATTCAGTATCCACTCATTCTTATAAATACTCATTTCAATGCCCAACTTCCTGAAATTCACTCCTGGTAACAGAGTTCTGAACAGTAATGTTTTTGGATAATATATATATATATATATTATACGTAGAATTAAACTTATATTTCACAGAAATTGTTTCTGGGATTAATCCTCCAATTCTATGAGCATGTTGGTATGGGTAATAGTAAATAATCAGCATGTTCACTGATGTTCTTTTGGGGGCAATCTTACCAACCTTACCTGGTTTGGCCTACAAGTTACTCCAGATCTGCAGCAAAATGGTTGACCTTTAACTGCTATCTGGGCAATTAGGGATGAGCAGTTTATGGCCTAGTCACTGAAGCCCACATCTATGAACAAATATACAGTGGAACTTTGATTATTCAAATTATCTGAATTTCGGATTGTCCGAAGAAGGTCTCAAGGTCCCGATAGAAACATTACATCAAAGACGTGTAACCAACACTGATTGTGTCTTTTGTTTACAATGATTAAACGTGGATTCGGCTAACTGAAATGCTGCCAAGAACAGTCCTGGACATCGATGGGAGTTCAGGCACACTTTCCCTGGATTCTACACAGGGTGTACCCTAAAGCCCCCTTCCCCAGATAATCTCTCCAACATTGTCCTGTACAGGGCAGAGTGGGAACTTGTCAAAAAGTTGTGTATGTGGCTGTATGCGTGTGTGTTATTTTGAGACTCTCACCCCCTCCCCCCCCCACAAAGGCAGCAGCAGTCTTGCTTTGGTGTCCAGTCTGGATGCGGTCTCCATTCCGGGGGCAGGGTGGGTGGGGCGTGTGGGGGGAGGCGAGGTTGCACATGGGGCCAGCGGGCGAGGACATTCGAGTGTCGGGAGCAAGGGGGGGTGCGGCGGTGTGCTGCTGCCTAGTCTCCTGAATGGGAAGTGGACATAGGAAGTCCTCACTGTCAATCCCATTGATGTGAAGCAGCAGCGGGAAGCAATACTGCCAGGTGCCTTACACACAAGTGTGTGTCTGCTCAGAAACAAACTCTGAGACAGACGGATGCAGCAAGGCAGGCAGAGTGAGGAAAAAATGAAACTTCAGAAAACTCTAAGTCCCAGAGGAGCGGCATTGAATCAGTTTTCTAAATAATCAGTTATCTGAACGAAATACTGCTCATCTCATTTGGATAATCGAGGTTCCTCTGTAAACTAGTAATAGTTGCTTGTCTATCTTATTTCATTAAGTTTCCAGTTTGTCGCTAAATTCAGTCTATGACATTTGCAAGTTGATTAGCTCAAATATGTCAGCAATTGCCTAAAGATCAGAGACAACTTTATCGCCTTCCCAGATCTTGGAAAGGCCCCTACTCTGGTGGATAATGGTCCCATTCGTGTGAAGGTTAACAGTACATGTCAGCATGTTATTAGGTCAAGAGGATGTTCAGATATGTGATATCCCTATTCAATGATAAAGAAGGCAGAATTATTTGGCTACTAATGCTCTCATTGGTTAAATGAATTCTAAGAATTACAGCCAAATTGTGAAGGAAAAAATCTAATGTAATTTAATTTAACTATGTCTCCTGTTGGAGTGTTCTTAATGATTTGATTGTGGAGAGATTCACAGGTTAATTCACCTCACCTTTCTAGTATAGATCATAGAATCCCTACAGTGTGGAAAGAGGCCATTTGGCCCAACAAGCCCACACAAACCCTCCGAAGAGTAACCCACCCAGATCCATTCCCCCACCCTATTACTCTACAAATCATGTTCTAATGCACCTCACCCACACATCCCTGAACACTATGGGCAATTTAGCATGGCCAATTCACTTAACCTGCACATCTTTGGATTGTGGAAGGAAACCGGAGCAGCCGGAGGAAACCCATGCAGACACGGGGAGAATGTGCAAACTCCACACAGACAATCACCCGCGGCTGGAATTGAACCAGGGTCTCTAGCGCCGTGAGGCAGCAGTGCTAACCACTGAGCCACCATGTTGCCCATGTATGAGAAGTATGTTCATTGCTGATCGGAGACCATTATAGAACAAAGTAAAAAAAAACATAAAATTGAAAGGTGAAAGCCTAAGAAAATCACAGACGTAAAGGTCCCTGTCCTGAAATTCTTCAGTGGCATGTTGAAAAGAAATGATATTTATTTACATGAAAGAAGGCATGCAGACAAGTACTCAGCTGGATAAAGGAAAAATGCCTTCAAGATTTACTGAAGAGAAATAGCCCATATTGTTAAAAGAAAGAAACTGAAAGCAACAGAAGCAGATGGTACTGGGAAGTGATGGGAGGTGTCTCTGGAGACTTTTAGAATATGTGACCTGAAGAATGCAAACTTATTTTTGCCTCTGCTGGCATTTCCTGTGCTGACCTGATAGTGACCGCCAGTGCTGTCTGGACTTAATTACTGGATGTCATGCGCTGGCATAGTTTTTTAATGAGCAAGGAAAACGGCACCCACTAAAATATGCCTCCCTTAGTGACCATGTAGGTTTGTAGTCCAGATTTTTCCATCTTTCAACTAGAAAATAATGTGATGATGAGTGAGCTGTAAGAAGAACTGGAAGAAACACTGGAAGTAAAATATAGTTATATGAATAAACTGGCTTCAAGGTGGCTCATCATTATTTATGTGTAATGGAATTCACGATGGTACTATCCAAAAGTCTTTCTGAAAATAAATGTATGCCAAATAGTGATATTAGAAAAGAGCTCTCAGGATTAATTGAAGTCATTGGCAGGAATGACAAATTTCTAAATTCAAGCCAATCTATGAGTCTTTGGAGCCAAGGCTTAAGACTGTATTCATGGAACTGTTGAGATTATGCTAGGAAGTAAAGGGGAAGTATTTTATAAATTGTTTCCATAATTTAAACAGCTACATTGCTTAGGGATTTAACTTTGAAACTATAACCATTAAAGTGTTGCTCAAGAAAAATGATATATTTTGTGAAATTGTTTTAGTGTTAATTGTCACATTTGGGTATTAGGCGTTAACCGGAGTTTCATTTGAGCTCATTGAAATAGAATCATAGAGGTCAATAGCATGGACACAGGCCCTTCAGCCCAACTTGCCTATGCTGCCCAGTTTTCACAATTAAACGTGCCCCAATTGCCTGGATTTGGTCTATATACCTCCATACCTGTCCCATCCTTCTACCTGTGTAAATGTTTCTGAAATGACAAAATTATACTCGCTTCCACCACTACCTCTGGCAGCCCATTCAAGACACTCCCTGCCCTCTGTGTGAAAAACGTCCCCTCTGAACACTTTTGTACCTCTCCCCTTAAACCTATGCCCTCTAGTTTTAGACTCCCCTATTATGGGGAAAATCTGTTGGCTGCCTACATTATCTATGCCTCTCATGATTTTAGAGACCTGTATCATATTATTGCTCAGTCTACTATGCTCCAGAGGAAAATGTCCCAGCCTATCCTACCTCTCCTTATAACTCAAAACTCCAGGTAACATCCTAGTAAATCGTTTCTGCACTCTTTCTAGTTTAATGACCTTTCTATAGTAAGGCAACCAGAACTGCACACAGTACTCCAAATGGTGACCTTACCAATATCTTAACGGCTGCAAGAAGACGTCCCAAATCCAATCCTCAATGCTCTGACCAATGAAAGCAAGCATGCCAAAAGCCTTCTTCCCCACTGACTACTTGGGACTCTACACCATTTTATGCCCTTTACCACCCTCCTTCACAGCTCATATTTACTATGATACCCTATGTCCCTCTGGCTTCTACCCATTTCCCATTGCCTCTCCTAAGATACCATTTTCATACATTCCACTGCCCCTGGATCTCTTTGTTCTATAACATTCCTCAGGATCTTACCATTGACTGAGTCGGAAAAGCACAGCAGGTCAGGCAGCATCCGAGGAGCAGGAGAGTCAACATTTCGGGCATATATAAGCCATCCTACTGTTGACTGTGTAAGGTCTGTCCTGCTTTGACCCACCAAAATGCAGCACTTTGCATTTATTTAAATTAAACTCCATCTGCCATTCCTCAACCCACTGGCCCAGGTGATCAAGATCTGCTGCATTCCCAGATCATAGTCTTCACTGTCCACTGTACCACCAACCTTGGTGTATTCCACAAACTTCCTAACTATACTTCCTAAATTATCATGCAAATCATTTATACAAATCTTGAATAACAGTGGACCCAGCACTGATTCCTGTGACACACAGAGATACTTACTGAATCTGAGGTGTAGTTGAATTAAGAGGAGTAGGTTTGTGATACTTAACTCTGCAAACAAGTGTGATGTTGAGATCCCGATTTTTGTTCCCCAGTTAGGTGCACAGAGGTGCAAGGATTTCCAGCTCTGTGAACTCAACCTTTACAAATAGATTCTAATGGTTTTAAATGTGTTCTAAAGAAGGGTCGTTAACTCTGATTTCTCTCCACAGATGCTACCAGACCAGCGTTTTTCCTGCAATTTCTGTTTTTGTGTTGCTAAAAATGGCTGCTTGCACTTTGGTCTAGAAGTTTGGTTTGATTTAATTTATTAATATCACATGTAATGAGATACAGTGAAAAGTATTGTTATACATGCTAACCAGAGAAATCATTATTTACATAAGTACATCAGGGTAATAGAACAGAAGATTAAGAGTTGCGCTGGTTCCCAAGATAGTCTGGGAGGAAAGTCTGCATTGGGGCTCTAGTACAATGGCCAAAATTTAAAATAAAAGAAAATGTAAAATATTTTTTCATCATTACCCCTCACATCCCCATCACCCCTCCTCCCACACAAAAACTCCATTAGTGTTAACCTATGCCACCTAAAAACCAGAACCCATCCCTTATGGTCCCTCCTAGCCCTACGCCATTTTATGCCCTTTACCACCCTCCTTCACCCCTCATATTTACTATGATACCCTATGTCCCTCTGGCTTCTACCCATTTCCCATTGCCTCTCCTAAGATACCATTTTCATACATTTTATAAGCTCTGATTTGAGTTCTTCCTCTGGCTCCTTTTATTAGATCATCATAGTCTAGACTAAGCTTCATAGTACTGTTACAAGACTGTTCAATCAGTTAAGAACTAGTGTTAACTTCTCTAGAATGATAATGTGATAATGGCACTCAATTTTACACAATCTCTCATTTTCACCACCCAAAAAAGCCCACCTTATTGTCTCTACCAAGGTTAACTTTAAGAGCATTTATAGGGTTTTCCTTAAATGACCGGATGCATATGATCTTACTATGTTGAAGTGTGTGAATGAAAATATGGCTTCTAAGTTTGGCTGCTGCAAATTAATTCTTAGACATTATAGCATACAAAGTGAAGTAACAATGAAGGTTGAACAATGTTTAGAATTTAATAGAGTTGCTTGTGGCATATTAGATTATCTTTAAATTTTCTGAAAATCCTCCCAAAATGGTGTAAAAAGAGGTTGACTGTCAATGATGGTGTAGGTGGCCTTATTTTAAAATGTGAACAAAAGCATAATTAAATCAATTAAATCATTTTACTGAAAGAAATAATTCTACAATCGATTCCAATTATAATCACAATAAAAACATTTTAAAAACTGTCTTTAATTGTCTTTGGCATCTGAGTAAGATATTTGGGCATTGAAACCATTTGACAATTTCTGAGTGACCTTGTTCTTTTGCCTTAACAGAAAACGTTTTGGGCTGAGTCATTTTTTTGGCAAAGTGTCAGTTTTGCTGAGTTTTCAGAGGGTTTTTTTGACCATAAGACCTTCTGAGATCTCTTGCTCTATCTTACTAAACTTGCCTCTATGACTACTATCCTACCTACCTCTGGACATTCCTAATGTTTGATCCTAGCCCCATCCTACCACATGCTGATCTCAGAGGAACTTGCTCCTCATGGATATCCATCAATAGAGCAATATCCTTGGTGCGGAAGCCATATTTAAAGACTGCTGTGCATCTGGCTGGGCACTGACATTCTGAAGTGTCCCAGCTCAGTGACAGACAATCATTCAGAAGATGTCAGAGAAGAGGAAAATGGCACCAAGATTCTGTGATGGGGATCTGGTTGCCATGATGGATAGGATGGTCTAGATGAAAGGCATCCTCTTTGTGGAGGACTAGTAGAGGAAACCATGACACTAGATCCTGCTAGCCTGGTCTGAGGTCACCACCCAAGTCAACACCAACCTCCACAAGTGCAGATGAATGGTCAACTGTGCTACAAGGAATGCATATTCTGCTTTGCCAGGATAATTGCGACATTATTCTCTCTGTTATCTCAATCTATCTGTACATCTACATCTACCTCCCACTACTTCCAAGGCTCATGCTTTGCCATCTTTACTATTGCCTTCAATATTCATCTCCCATCACCCCTATCCCCACCACCATCACCGCCAACTCAGATACTCAAATCTTGGTGGGAATGTCATGATTTGAAAGTTTGGAAGCACAAGATGGTGAGCATCTCACTACAACAGCTCTGCAGCTGGCTGAGGAAACAATATCGTAGGCTGATGGCACTTGGAAGACCAGATACCTGCTCAATGTCAGGCAGGAGAGGTCCCTGTCGTGTTGGCATTAGGGACCTCATCCCCACACACAGGGAGGGACAGACAGGGATTTGGAAGGCAATGCCCCTCATTGCCAAGAGACTTCAGGAAGGCAGCTATGCAACAAGACCCATCTTCCTTAAGCAAGTGGTCATTGGGAGATCTCCGTGGACAGGCTTGTTGCCATGGAGAGCCAGGTCCAACACCTCAAAAGCTGCTGGAGAGATGCTCTTCATTGCCCCAACCATTTGGTCGCCAGGACCAAAGGCATGACAACAATGAACATGGGGAAGCTGCCATGCCGAACTGGAGTAGATGGCCTCTCTGTATTATTGATACACTGTTAATCCATAGACCAGCTAGTGTTTTGAGGACCAGGGTTTGATTTGCGCCATGGTGTCTGGTGAAATTTAAATTCAATAAAAATCTGGAATGTAAAATCAAATGATGATCATGAAACCATTGCTGATTATTTGAACAACCCATCTAGCTCACTTTAGGGAAGAAAGCTGCCATCCTTACCTGGTCTGCCCAGTTGTGGCACCAGACCTACAATAAAGTGGTTGACTCTTAATTGCCTTCTGGGATGGGCAATAAGTGTTGGCCGAGCCAGTGGGATCCTCAGCCCATGAATTAAAAAAAAATCCAGGTGCCATTTCCTCACAAGGGTGGAGGGATCACCCAGTTGGAGGAGAAACCACAAACACACCTCCCAGAAGTCAGGACACTCCATAGGCAACTAAGGCCTTCATCTTCATCTGACCTGTCCCTCTTCAACATTTAGAACTGAAGGCGAGGAGGGTCCTCTTGCCTCTGGAAAAAAACCTTCAGCAAGCCTGGGACGTCCAGACACAGCTTCTCCATGAGGTCACGTGACTAATAGCCAAAGGTCTTCACTGCCGATTAGGCTCCCTCCTTCAAGCTGCAGAATCTGAGACAACAATACAGGTCTGAGCCTCTGAATTCCTTCAAATGGATCAGAGAGCTGCCATGCAGGTTGGCAGTTATTACATACCAGTGTCTGTGGATGAGGGCTGTGCAGGCCAGTGCCCATGAGTCATGCCTGAGGTGGTGTTGGGTGATCAGAAATGTGGGGACTCTTCACAGCCAATGATGAACTCAAGTCACCATGTACCCGCTTCAGTTTCCATGTCTGTGTCTCATTTGTTCATGGCGGGTGGTAGGATAGGAAGCTGCATGTTATTGAGACAAGATGTGATGTTAACATGGTCACTAACAAATAGTCATTCTCCATAATAGGCACCTTGCCAGTCCCCAGCAAGAATCTCACCTTGATGAGAATGTAGTGAGTTGCTCCCAATGTTGAGATAAACCATGCCAGATACCTTGTGCAATTCTGCTACATTTCTCACCATCGCCCACGTCATTCAGGCCTATGTAAGTTTCTGCGGCACAGGAACCAGCTGTTCCTCTGAAATCTTTGCTGGACTCAAGCTTTGACTTTACTTTCTCAAATGCATATATTCAGATTGAATTTTATCTGACTATTGTAACCACTCTGGTGGTTTTTGAAGACTCATTCTGACACATGCTTCTCGTAATCAGACCATAATGCGTTTGGACATGTGGATCACCTTCTCTAGATAGTACTACTTCTATTTTTGCGCAATTTTTTCATTTATACTACAGTACAGTAATTTGATCGCATGGGAAATATTATGATTTGTAGTTTGAATTCAGCTTCATATTTCATGCATTTTGCTAGAGGACCCATTTGTCTTCTTGGCTAGCCATGAGAAGCCTGTGTGCCATAAGCTCCTGCGTATCATCTTATTTATCTGACCCATATCATCCATGATCTCATCCTAGGTGGAGGCAATGACCTAGTGGTATTATCACTAAACTATTAATCTAGAAACTTAGTTAAAGTCCCACCATAGCAGATGGTGCAATTTGAATTTAATATTTAAAAAATCTGGAACTAAGAAGTTACTGATCACCGTGAAACCATTTCTCATCTGGATCCCTAATGATCCTTGGGGAAGGAAGTCAGCCATCCTCACCTGGTCTGGCCTAATTGTTATTCCAGACCCACAGCAATTTGGTTCACTTTCAACTGCCTTCTGATATGGCGTAGCAAGTTACAGAATTCAAGGGCAGCTAGGAATGGGCAATAAATGCTAACCAGCCAGGGATGCCTGTGTACATGAGTGAATAAAATGAGTCAGACCTGAATTTCTTACGTAAAACATTGAGACTGACTCCTAATGCGAATATAGCATTTCATGGCAGAGACGAGGATTGCATTGTATACTGAATACAGGCCAAACAGCAATTTTTCATGTCTAAAAGATGAGGTTATCTTTTATACTGGGTGGACACATGCATCACATCGATGATGAATAATTAGTTAAAGGCAACAGCAGGGTGCAGGCCATAATAAGCTGTGAGTTTTGGCAATTTTATTTTCTGCAAACTAAACAAAAGAAAAACACCCTCTGCAAAAAGCCAAATAGTGACAATATATTCACATGGAGGTTTCAGCTCATCCATCATAATATCAAGGGAAAAACTTTAGAAATTCAGGAAAGTTGAGTCAGTGATGCTCCATTGCTTTTCTATTGGAACTACAATATATTAAGTGGGAGACCCTCCACAAAAATCACTACTTTTTCCTTTCAGTTTTATTAAAGTTGAATTTAAAGTGTTCAGCTTTCTCAAACGAAGTGATTTTAGACCTGCGGAGCTTTTCCAGCAACTTCTGTTTTTGTTTCTGAATTTGTGACAGGATGCCCACCGAAGCTAATTTTGGACTTGGCAAAAATAAGTAATTCTACTCCTCATTCTCAACGTTCCACTTAAAAATGCCTGTGTACAACCTCAGCTCTGGACATCCACACAATCTTTTAGCGGTTGACCAAAGTTTTCTAAAGCTACCTTCAGTGGTACAATTGCTCTCAGCAGATTTTCTGAACATGACGTGTTACATGATGTATAGCAGGCTCCCGTTTGACATTATTTCATTGTTGCTCATTCTCTTCTACTACCTGTTGAACAACATCCAGGTGCAGTTACATTTAAAAGACATGTGGACAGGTACATGAATGGGAAAGGTTTAGAGCGATATGGATCAAGCACAGGCAAATAGGCAAATAGTTTAGTTGGAAAACATGATCAGCATGGACAAGCTGGACCAAAGAGTCTGTTTTGTGCTGTATGACTCGATTACTATAGCATCCCTTCCATAAGTCTAAGGTGTTAAACCTCTTGTTCTGTGTCTTTACTACCATATTGTTTTCAGTTCCATATCTAACTACTAACATGCCTCATTATCCTTTTCATTTTCTATGATGAACCACTGATATATCAGCCAGAGGCTTGAGTAATTGAGTATACTATAGTATGAAAACAAGTAAAGGCAGAGACGAAAACAGAAGTTGCTGGAAAAGCTCAGCAGGTCCGGCAGCATCTGTGAAGAGAAATCAGAGTTAACATTTCAGGTCCAGTGATCCTTCCTCACATTGGGGTTTTTGAAGACTCATTCTGATACGTGCTTCTCATAATCAGACCGTTGTTATCATGATGCATTTGGACAATTATATTAATTGTGAGCCTCTTATATTGCGCCAAATCTGCACTTGCCATTGTGTTACTGGTGTTCCCTTTTGAGGTCAGTCAGCTTCCTGACAGTTAAGAGTATGTGTGAATGAATACTGATTGAAGTTGAATGTCTGGTGTCTGTATAGGTTCCAAGATGTCTGGGTTTTGCAGCCCAAGGTGGAAAAGGTTAGTTAGCCTAGAATGTTAAGTCTGGTTGATTGTTCTCTTAGAGTTGAGGTGTGAATTGGATTTTCAGGCTGAAATTGGTTTTGTGTGTGTGTGTGTGTGTGTGTGTGTGTGTGTGTGTGTGTGTGTCCACCTGATTGGTCAATCTAATGGTCAGATGGCCAACTTGTCATCCAATTATGGACAGAGGGTAGGATCTCAAAGCTGACGTGCCAAGCTTGAAAATAGTAAGAGTAAGTTATGGCAAAAAAGTGAGGGAGAGGGTGCTTCCATTTGGGAGCATGTTCTCCAACATTTCCAAGTTGAAATAAAAATAGATTAAGCAACCTGGCCACTATTCTGAACGGGATGTCATGCCAGATGGGGACTTGGTTGCTGCTTTACCTAGGCGTGTTGGGGGGCACGGTGAGGGAGCTGTAAACCTGGCAGAGACTGCCTCCAGCTAAAACCACCTCAGAGGTGCCAATTTCTAACAGTTACTTTAAGTGGGCATTGAGAGGTTCAATTATGGGCAGCACGGTGGCATAGTGGTTAGCACTGTTGCCTCACAGTGCCAGAGACCCGGGTTCAATTCCTGCCTCAGGCAACTGTCTGTTTGCACATTCTCCCTGTGTCTGCTTGGGTTTCCTCCGGGTGCTCCGGTTTCCTCCCACAGTCCAAATATGTGCAGGTTAGGTGAAATGGCCATGCTAAATTGCCCATAGTGTTAGATGAAGGGGTAAATGTAGGGGGATGGGTCTGGGTGGGTTGCTCTTCGGAGGGTCGGTGTGGACTTGTTGGGCCGAAGGACCCGTTTCCACACTGTAATTAATCTAATCTAATTAGCAAAAGTAAAATGGAAGCAGCGTTGTGGCTGGTGGCATCAGCTTTAGCACCCTCCAATACTGGCTCCATAAGTGCCTGAAAATCCTTCTGTATGACTCTCAATATAAGGAACAATAGTAAGTTCCTCTGGTCACTAAAGTGTGAACTTTATCTCTGGAGCAGAAAGCTGGAGGGAGCTGCTGCGCATCTTACTGGGGAGGCCCATTTGGATTTTAATCAACAAGCCTCATTCACATCCCACTAGCCAGCTGCAAGCCTTGAAGAGACAACTTGACTCACTGCAAGCAGATGAAAATTTTACAAGGTCAAGTGGTGTAATGCCTCATCACCACATGTTCTGACCCTGAAACCTAAATTGTAAAAATTCAGGCAGCAGAAAAGGGAGAGAATCCAGCCTAGTTTCTTGTTCTAATTCGAGGGTCAGATCATGTGACCTGAGCTTTTACCAGCAAACATTGACTGGTGATAGAGGTTATGAATTGCCTGAATTTTTTACTGGAGGAATGCTTGCCAGTTCTTTATTCCTTGCAGTAATTGGAACCACATTTCTTTAACAAGGTTCTGCACAGCTTCTACCATACCTTCAATATAGGACAAGGTCTGATGTCAGTATATTATCAAGTTTAAATAGAATGCTGAGTTAACTGCATCAAAATAAAAGTAATTTACCAAAACATATGAAAAACAAGTTATTAGAATTGTCCTGGCCATCAGCCATCAGGCAGATCAGGCCTTATTGTACCTGTGTACATGGTTATTACAGGTTCCATTCTGTGTACAGTTAATAAAAGCAACTTTAATGAAGTTAAACTTCTGTTTCATAGACACTGAGTTATTGATAAGCACACCACTTTATTTATATGGCATTATAACTAGCATACCATCGTTCATGTCACTACATTAACAGATCATTTCATGAGTGCATCGTATCAAAGTTGAGATTCCTAGTTCAAGCATGCTTTCTGAATTACCCTGAATTCCATGTATTTTGCTGGAAAAAGCTTCATTAGCATGTTTCTTTTTATCTTACACTCAGGAGAGATGCAAGAATATGAGCTGTCAAAGGAGACAACTTAATCTGCACTATAAAAAAAGTTTTGATGGGTTGAAAAGTGGACTCTGATTATTTGAAGCATTGCTATAGAGAATGCACCAGGACAAACAGCAATTTCTAAAGCATTTTTCAAATTTAAAAAAGCGAAATAGATTCTGGTCAAGCTATTGTCATGGAGAACAAAAAAATTACAATCCTGTATAATGAAATTATATATTTTTGTAACAACAGAATTTCACATTCAGTTTGAGTGTTAGTAACTTTGGTCTGAAACTAGTGCTTTAAGTAAAGGCAGTTGTGAGGTTATGATGTCAGATTTGCTTGAACTGAAGCCATACTGACTCCACCTGATTGTATTATGTATTTCTAAATGCTCTTCTCTTACAGCCTTTATATTGAACTCCATTTTCACAATGACAGATGGTAAGCTAACTGGTCTACAGTTACCTGTATTTTATCTCCCTTACTTTTTGAATAACCGTATTTCATTGGCAGTTTTCCAATCATCTAGGATTCTTCCAAAGATTCAGGATTCTTGGAAGATTATTACTCATGCATCCACTAATTCTGTAGCTATTTCATTTAAAATCCTAGGATGCCAGGCAGGGTCAACGTAGTTTTTTTAAAATATGGAAATAGTGTTTGACAAATTTATTAGACTTCTTTGATGATGTAACAAACATGGTGGATAAACTGAAGTCTGCAGACCAAATGTTTTGGGATATCCAAAAGCCTTTGGATAAGATGCCAGAAAAAAAAAATACTGCTTGTGAAGAGAGCTCCTGAAGTCAGAAGTGATATATTTAGTGATAAAGATTGATTAGCTAACCAGAAACAGAGAGGTGGGATAAATGGAATTTTGTCGATTGGAAAGTTGTAAATAATGAAGTGCTATAGGAATCATTTCTGAGGTGTCAACTATTTATATTCTATTTTAAAGATTTGGATAAAAGGATGGGTGGTATTAGAGTCAAGTTTGCTCATGGTACAGAATTTGGTGGGGAAGCAAGTTATGAGGAGGACTTCTGCTACTGTGAAGGATATTTTCCAACTCGTTGCATCCATCCTGTTAGGATGGCTGCTGATTGGCCAGGTCTTTTGCTGGATGGATTGGATGCAGGATAAGGACATACCAGATCCACAGAAGCAGGTTAGAGACATCCACAGCACTAATTAAAAGGTCCATCCTGGATCTCTGGGCTTTGGGGCAATTGTTAGCACCATTTTAGGCTCTCAAACCCTCACCTGACACAACTCATAAACCAAAAACTACTACCCAAGCCACCTCTAAGACCTCTAGCCAACTCAGTGTCAGTTGGTGCTCCTCACCATCACCATGACAAGTTACTGCTAAGCTTGGCTGACAGCCCAAACCCATGAAAGAGTTAGTGAGTGAGAAGTCATTTACAAAGCTACAGAGAACTGTTTACTTGGTTGCCACATTTCCATAGTTAAGTTATTTTTCTATGATGTGATTTATCAATGGCTCAATGTTTATGTCAACATAATTAGGAGATGCTTAAGGTGTTTATTTCTTATGTTTTAATGGTCTGTTCGATATTTTTGTAGGATGGTCAGAACAGCAGTTTTTTTTAACTGAATTACTTTATTTTCTTTAAAATAGTTTTATATACATATCATTATTTCTGCAGTGTTCGTTGATTCTGTGCGCAGTATATAATGGGTGAATAGGCATGAATAAACGATGAGTTGACATGGAGATTATGTGTTGCCATTAAGTGTGGGGCAGCACAATCTAGCATTGACTTGGTATTGGTAGATGTGGAGAGGACATTTTCTCTCATTGTGGAATCTAGAACGCGAGGGCATGGTTTTAAAATAAAGAGTCTCCATTTAAAATGGAGATGGGATGATATTTTCAGAGTGGCATGAATCTTAGGAATTCTCTTCTGGAGAGGGCAGTGAAGGCTGGAGCATTCAATGTATTAGGGGTGTATTCGGCAGCTTTTTGATTAATAAGGGAGTTAAGGGTTATCGAGGACAGGCAAGTGGAGTTTAGGTATAATCAGACCAGTATGATCTTATTGAATGGTGGGTCAAGCTTAATCCTTTGGTTTAAATTTGCACCTATTTCTTCTGCTCTTATAATTTCATTTAAATATTATGCAAGTGGAAGTCTGACTGATGACTTATTATCAATGGTTTATCCATAGGCTCAGTGGCGATTTTCCTAATAACAAAAAGGTTATCAATTAGAGGTCAATAAAGCTCTCCTTCCTGCATAAGTAACGTAATAGTGTGATTGAAAGTCCAAACCTTTTATACTACTACAAGTGCTTTTGTTTTGCCCTTGAGGTAGTTTGTCCTGAAAGTATTTTCCTTGCTTCGAGTCGTCAAGAGCAGTAAGTTGCAACATGTTGAAATTTTCAGCAGAAGCACATCTGTTTTGAATTACCTAAGGATTCTGGTGCATGCTGTGATGTAAGCACAGCTCACAAACAGATAGTCTCAAGGTTTCATTATAACAGATAAGTAATCAAGTCACTGCAGGCCCATCTTTATTGATCTGGAAAGTTAAAGTTGTATGGCTTTTCTTTTTTCGCTCAACCCCCAACCTAAATGATTAAACCATTGTCAAAATGTGCTGTCTTACTTTCAGGATAATACTCCTAAATAGTGCCACTTTTAAGTCTATAGTGCCATGCAACTTCTTGGCATGTAATTGTATATAATTTCTCCAATATCAGCACTGCAATTATGTCATAGAGAGGGAAGATGCAAAAACAAGTTAAGATTGGGATAACAATTTCAGATCCACAACATTAACATGGGTTTTAAGTACTGCAGTAACATGATTACATTATCAATCCCAAGATCCATTTCAAAACAAAAACTTCAATATCCTTGACTCTAATGAGGCAGAATTTACAAATGGGCTGTAAGCCATTTACTAATGGTGTAAACACATCTTGAACTATTTCTGAAAGGGCCCAGGGTGAAACATTTGTGAGGAGAAAATGTGAGCACTAAGGACTGAAATACAAATGGCATAACAATAAAGAATAGTTCAGAAGTGGAAGGGATTAAACAGGGGACAAATGCAAGGCAGTCTGAAATAAGTTTGTAGTGAATGTGAATAAATGTACAGAGCATAGTAAATAAAATTGGTGAACCACAAGTAGATGTTCATATTTGGGAATGCGCAATAGTGATGGTAACAGATCTGACTTCTGAAGGGAAGATAGGAAACTTAATATTCCTGGTTATAATTAATTCAGTCAGGATGGAGAAGGAAAGATGGATGGTAGATGGGCTGGTGTGTTGCAGCATTTGTCACAGAGATGATTATAACATTGAAAAAGGATGATGAAGTTGAGAGATCAAAGAATGTCTCCATTAGTTAGAATTGTGGAATTATAAAGCAGCTGTTATACCACTAGGTGTATAATGTAAGCCATCAAGTAGTGGGAAGGAGTGAGTGGAGTACAATTGCAGTCAAAATACATAAAGTTGCAAGTACTATATTGTAACAATTTGAATTATTCTAAAATACACAGAAATAATAATAGTGTAAGGGACAAAGAAGAAGGAAGTGAAGGATGAATATGTTTTGGTGGGGAGTATTTAATGAATAGTGATCATAATACCAGGCTGTGGAAAAGGACATGGAAAAGTTAAGGGCAAAAATATTTGTCTGGGTGAGGGCTAGTTTCAGAAAAATAAAACTGGATCTTGTCCAGATGGACTGAATCTTTGCTCTTTAATTACCTCAATTTACCAGATTTTACTTTGAGCAGTCAGTTAATTGATGGTAGTCCTGGCTTCTAATGGTCTGGATATCCATCTCCCATGTGTTACGTGCCAAAATTGGAATACTGTCAGTTCTTCACTAGTGGCCACGGTTGGAACTGCAGCAAGCTCATGACTATTGGCTGTTGAAGTGATACTAGAGTGGAGGTAAAATAATGTGCTCGTTGGATGCTGCCTGAACTGCTGTGCTCTTCCAGCACCACTAATCCAGTATTTGGTTTTCAGCATCTGCAGTCATTGTTTTTACCTTGTAAAATAATGTTTGCCAAGGCTAATCAGGCAGGCCCAGGGCAGGGGTGTGTGGTTCTGTTGTGAGGACAGGAAGGATCCTGAAGCAAGAGTGAGTGGGTGAGGGCAGGGAAGACTGGTGCAATCTACCATTGGGTGTGGCCCGTGCCATTGATGTGTGAACCCTCAACCCCAATGCAGGCAAAACATTGAGCTACGCCTGATAGTGTGCCCAGTTTGCAACTTGTCTATCTTCTATTGGTAAAATCCCACTGACAATAGAAAAGGGTCCTGAAGGGGTAACTTTTGGCTAAACACAGACCTCAGTAGATGATGGCAGGCTACATGTCAACTTCTCCATCTTTGGTAAATTCTGAGAGATGTTGCTGGGTATGGAAGGTTTGAGTTATAAAGGAAGGCTGGGACTTTTTTCACTGGAGTATAGGAGGTTGAAAGGTGACCTGATAGAAGTTTGTAAAATAATGAGAGGTATAGATAGAGTTAATTGTAGAGGTCTTTTCCTTAGGATGGGGGCTTTCATGAGGTGAGAAGAGAGAAATTTAAAGACATGAGGGACAAATATTTTAGACAGCGGGTGGTTAGCATGTAGAATGAACTTCCTGAGGAAGTAGTGGATGTGGGCACACTTACAATGTTTAAAAGACATTTGGGTAAGTACATGGATAGGAAAGGTTTAGAAGGATATGGGCCAGGAGCACGTAGGTGGGATGAGTTGTTTTGGGATTATGTTCAGCACGGACCGGTTGGACCAAAGGGTCTGTTTCCATGCTGTATCACTCTATGACGCGATCTATCTATGTTAGGAAGGTGACAGTCAAACCACACACTGCCCTCCCACTCGATTTTCACTGTTTAAGCCCCCACCTATTTTCCACTGTGCTCCTTGGCACATGGTAACATTTCAACCCATGATATTCCACATTACAACTAAAACTTTCTTCTTTCTCTACAACCCACACATGTGGGAAGCATCCACTTTATCTGCCAGATCTGGCCTCGCAAGCTGCATGGGTTCCCCTTTGGCTTAAGATTGCTACTCTGTACTTGCATTCCTCTTCTAGCAGAACATTCAGTCTTTCATCATGGAATGAAGCATTTTTGCCCTCAGTTACCAACCATAATAAATGTTAAATTTTGTTGTTCTTAAAGGTTCTGTGTTGATTTCCTTGCCTCTTCATATTTATTACAAAGCCTTTACATAGAAAAGAATCACTGAAGGAACAATCCTTAAGTAATGACTTAAATGTCCTTGCCATGCACAAGTCTCCACTCAGGCAAGCATAATTGACTCAGTTTTTCTGGCATCACAAAAACAACAATATTGTTGATATATTCCATGTTACTCATTAGGTTGTTAATTACTTAAAACCGTTTTTTTGGATAACGTTTGATTTTTTTTTCATTTATTACACTTATGCTGTCAAATCAACCCCTAGTTACAGATTTTAGACAAAGTAATTTCTGTCCAAGAAAGGAATTGAGTTTGCACGGAACATGACTTAAAGGAACTTACTTCTTTGTTTTCAAGTAATATTCTTGGTGGCTGTTGGGAATGATAAAACCATTTGTGGGGCTCATATCCCTCCGGTATTTTGCTCCATGTCTTCCATGAATAAATTGGTGCTTTGTATGAGCGGATTCTATTATTCCTGTTGGTGGATCAAACAGAAAGGAAACTACTCCCAGTAATAAAGTGTTTGTGGCCAGACAAAGTGATACTCTTGAAAATAATGCCTCCAAATGAAAGCAAATTGCCATAGAGTTATGAAACCACGAGGAAATACTTTGGAATGCAGAACATTTTGTCCTTTCTCATTTATATTAGGAAGTTTTTAATTAAGAACCCAACTTATTATAGTATTTATATGAAAGCATTTTTCACAGATGGATAGTACAGTTATTGGAAACCATAAGTTAGGCTGTAACAAAGCAGCTCACCGTAAACTGCCTAAGGGAAATTAGGGATGGGAAATAAATGCTGTCCCAGCCAGCAACACCCACATTTGTGAATGAATAAAAAAAAATCTCTAACTTGTCCAGAGGTGAAGGAAATTGATGGCAATGCATTGTGTGAAATATTCTATAACAGTAGCACAAATTCATGAATGTAATGCTTATTGAAGCTTATGAAGTGTCTGCTAAAGTAACTGACATGCACTGCAGTGTGAATAATTGATCTGTTATGGAGCTACCTATAGAAATATAGATTTCAGCAGAGCACATTGACATGCATATTGACTTTGAGTTTTGGACTGGGAGGTGTATGTAACAAGGCAGTTTCACTGCGAAGCACAATGAGAAAGTGAACCTATGTGATTAGGGCAGCAACAGTGGGAGATTAAAGTAAAAATGGTGACAGCCAGCCCCTTCAACCTGTTTCTGCCTACCAGAGCCATAGTGTGAAGATACAGAAACCAAGAGAAAGTGACGACTGCAGATGCTGGAGATCAGAGTCGAGAATGTGTTGCTGGGAAAGCACAGCAGATCAGGCAGCATCCGAAGAGCAGGAGAATCGATGTTTCAAGCATAAGCCCTTCATCAGGAATGAGGCTTGTGGGTCAGGGCTGAGAGATAAATGGGAGGGTGAGTGGGGTTGGGGGGTGATAGCTGAGAAAGCAATAGGTGGATAAAGGTGAAGGAGAAGGTGATAGATCAGAGAGGGGATTGATGGCCAGGTCCGGAGGGCTGTGCTGAGTTGGAGGCTTGGGACTGGGATAATGTGGGGGGAGGGGAAATTAGGAAGCTGTTGAAATCCACATTTATCCCGCGTGGTTGCAGGGTCCCGAGGTGGATGAGGCGTTCTTCCTCCAGGCGTCGGGTAGCAACAGTTTGGCAGTGGAGGGCATCGTCAACCACGTGGGAAGGGAAGTTGTGATTGTGGAAGATGTATGACTCCGCAGTTACACCAGCACCACCCCCCACCTGTTCCTCTGCTATATCGATGACTGTATTAGCACTGCCTCATGTTCCCACAAAGAGGTTGAACAGTTCATCAACTTGACCAATACCTTCCACCCTGATCTCAAAATTCACTTGGACCATTTCGGACACCTCACTTCCCTTCCTGGACCTCTCTATCACTGTCTCTGGTGACCAACGAACCATACACATTTAATACAAGCACACCGACTCCCACAGCAACTTAGACTACACCTCCTCCCACCATACATCTTGTAAAAATGCCATCCCTTATTCCCAATTCCTCCACCTCTGCCGCATCTGTTCCCAGGATGACCAACTCCACTTCAGAAAGTCCCAGATGGCCTCCTTCTTCCTCGATCGCAACTTCCCTTCTCATGTGGTTGACGATGCCCTCCAGCACATCTCCTCCACTTCATGCACCTCCCAATGCAACCTCCCAATGAACCCCACACCTCCCAATGCAACAAGGACAGAACTCCCCTCGTCCTCACGTTCCAACCCACCGATCTCCGCATACATTGCATCATCCTCCGCCACTTCTGCCACCTCCACACGGACCCCACCGCCAATCTATATTTCCCTCCCCACACTATCAGCATTCCGGAAAGACCATTCCCTCTGCGACTCCCTCATCAGGTCCACACCCCCCACTAGCCCACACCCCTCTCCTTGCACCTTTCCCTGCTACCGCAGGAAGTGCAAATCCTGCGCCCACACCACTCCCCTCACCTCCATCCAAGGCCTCAAGGGATCCTTCCATATCCATCAGAAATTTACCTGTACCTCTACTAATGTCATCTACTGCATTCGTTGCACCCGATGTGGTCTCCTCTACATTGGGGAGACAGGACGCCTCCTTGTGGATCGTTTCAGAGAACATCTCTGGGACACCTACATCCACTAACCCCACCGCCCCCATGCCTGAATACTTCACCTCCCCCTCCCACTCCTTCAAGGACATGCAGGTCCTGGGCCTCCTCCACCGCCAAAATGTTACCACCCAATGCCTGGAGGAAGAACGCCTCATATTCCACCTTGGGACCCTGCAACCACACAGCTTCGTCATTTCCCCTCCCCTCACATTATCCCAGTCCCAAGTCTCCAACTCAGCACTGCCCTCCAGACCTGTCTATCAGTCTCACCTCTGACCTATCACCTTCTCCCTCACCTTCATCCACCTATCGCTTTTTCAGCTTCCTTCCCCCCAACCTCACCCCTCCTCCTCCCAATTATCTCGCAGCCCCAACCCAAAAGCCTCATTCCTGATGAAGGGCTTATGCCTGAAAGTCCATCCTCAGTTATAGAAACCAATCATTCACAGGATTGGTGTGTAGTTCTTAACTCCCTCTTTGAATTGGTCAAGTGGTTTAAAATCAGGAGATGAAATTATAGCTGAGAAGTACAATTAGGGAATTCATTTTTAAAATACTTAAACTTCAAAATAATTAATTGAATAGAGTACAGATGGCAGGACAGATGATTTGTTGCAAGTGTAATTTGTGAGAGTTGATGGATGCCATTGTGATCCACAATGACTGCATTGCAGCAAGTGTCAGCTGCTTGAGGAACTTTAACTCAGAGTTGATCAACTGGAGTTCGTGCTGCAAACACTGTGATACATCAAGGAAGGGTGAGTTACTTGGATATCGTGTTTCAGGAGACAATTGCATAAAATCTTGTCCATGGTCGTCAAAAGGAAGGTGTGATTATGAATGAGATAATGATTTTTAACTTTGTATCCCTCAGTAAAAATGTGATATTCTCCTTCATCGGTAATGCAACTCCCCCACCTCTTTTACATCTCACTGTATTGCTCCTAAAATATCTAAATTCCAGAATGTTAAGCTGCCAGCTTTGTCCCTCTTTCACCCGAGTCTCTCTAATATCTACAACATCATAGTAATATGTATTAATTCTAGTTCTAAGTTCATCTGTCTTACCTGTCATAGTGAGAAGTAATATGACAACAGGTTTATTTGAAAGCACAAGCTTTTGGAGCATTGCTCCTTTGTTAGGTGAATTGATTTACTTCAAATAAATCTGTTGGATAATAACCTGGTGTCATGTGACTTCTGACTTTTTCCATCCCCGGTCCAACACCAGCATCTCCACATCATGGTTACCTGACAATTACTAATTTAAAAAAATTTGCTTCAGTCTGCCAGTCCTGCCATGTTTAGTAACCTCTCCCTGTCTGTTTTTCCACTTAGTCTTAGTGTCTAACTCCCCCTCAATCATTTCACATGCTGACATATTGCTCTGGTCCCCATCCCCCTGCCACACTAGTTTAAACCCTCCCTGCCAGGATATTGGTGCCTTTCCAGTTTTTCATTTGTCTTTCTTGTACAGGTCCCCCTTGCCCCAGAAGACATCCCAATGATCCACATATCTAAAGTCCTCCCTCCTACACCAGCTTTTTTAGCCACATATTTAATTGTACTACCTTCCTATTCGTAGCCTCACTGGTATGTGGCACAGGGAGTATTCATAGGATTACAGTCCTAGAGGTCCTGCTTTTCAGTTTACTAGCTAATTCCCTGAACTTCTTTTGCACAACATCGTCACTCCTTCTACTTATGTCATTAGCATCAATGTGTACCACGATCTCTGGCTGCTTACCCTCTCTGTGCCTGCTCAGTAGCATCCTTGACCCTCACACCAGGCAACACACAAACCTGAAGTCTCTTTGGCAGTCAAACAAATGCCTCTCTGTGCCCCTGACTATAGAGGCACCTATTACTATTGCTCTGCTGCACTTTTGACCCTTCCTGTTTTTCAATAGAACCTGAGCTGTCATGCTACCGCTCTGGCTGTTGCTGTCACTAGCTCCAATAGGCAATCCCCACAATAATATCCAAGATGGTATACTTGTTAGAGAGGGGGATAACCACAGGAAACTCCATATTGTCTGTCTGCCCTTTCTGGTTGAACCATGGGTGTGACCACGTCTCTAAAACTCCGGTTTATGATGCTTTCTGCCTCCTGCATCCTCTTAAGTGTGTCCAACTGCCACTCCAACGGACCTATATGGTCTCACAGGAGCTGCAATTGAACACACTTCCTGCAGATGTAGTCGCCAGGAATGTTTGAACTGTCTTTGATTTCCCACTTGCCACAGCAGAAGCATACTAAAACACTGTCATTTTACCCTCTTAGTAACAATTTCAATTAAATTAATTTACAGCTAGATGGCACCTACATAAGATTATCACTAAAAAATACTAAATTACTATTCTGTAAACAACAGTCTAGGTATAATCCTGAATCTCTCTACTGTACTATTCTACCACTGTCCAAAGTCCTGCTCCTCTAAAATCTTATGGTTTGAAAAGATTAATGGAAATTGAAGGTACTAAAAAGAGAATGATAGTCCCAGAAATGATCACTGTGGAACTCCATTGGTTACAGGTTGCCATTCTGAAATAGAACTCTTTATCTCCACTCGCTGCTCCCTGCCCGTGAGCCATTTTTGTAACCATGCCAATGTACTACTTCAAACACTGCGGACTTAACCTTTTTTGAGGTAGCCCTACTAGTTTGTCTAGTATTACTACTTAGTGATGGTGATGCTACTCAGTATCCTCCTCCACATTCTTTAGTACTAATGACATGTTCAAAGTATCTGGATTAGTGGTGCTGGAAGAGCACAGCAGTTCAGGCAGCATCCAAGTAGCTTCGAAATCGACATTTCGGGCAAAAACCCTTCATCAGGAATAATGTTTTTACCTCATTGATTTTAACCCTACTGTGAATCCTCTTGCAAGGATGCCTGCCTTGAAGAAGTTTTCCTCCTCTCTCTACAAGAATCTCAGGGAGTCCCTCTCCCACTGCAACTCCCAGGTCATTTCCTCTGCCCTGAAGCTCTTCAACCATGTCATGCCTTTATTCCTGATGAAGGGCTTTTGCCCAAAATGTCGATTTCGAAGCTACTTGGATGCTGCCTGAACTGCTGTGCTCTTCCAGCACCACTAATCCAGAATCTGGTTTCCAGCATTTGTAGTCATTGTTTTTACCATGTTCAAAGTATCCTCCACTGCAAAGACCACATCAAAATATCTGTTTAACTCCTCTGCCATTTCCTTGTTCCCATAACCGTCTCTTCAGATTTTTTTCTAAGAGGTAAATGTTCAATTTGATCTTTTTCTTTTTGTACACTTAAAGAAGCTTTTATTGCCTGTTTTATATTCTTCACTAGTTTGCCCTATAGTTTATTTTCTCTCTCCTCATTATCTTTTGATCCTGCTTTGCAAAATTCTGAATTTATCCCTGTTTTTGAGGCTAACACTGACTTTTTCCTCCTTATATGCTTTTTCTTTCAACTTAATGCTCTCCTTAATTTGCTTGGTTAGCTATAGTTGGTTTATCCCTCTCTTGGAACTTTCCTATTTACTGGGATATAGTTTTGCTAGGAGTCATGAATTACCTCCTTAAAAGTCTCCCACTGCTTGCTTACTTTCTTTGCTGCTAATCTATCTGCCCAGTCCACTTTAGCTAATGCTGAGTTTGATCTTGATGTGGAGGTGCCGGTGTTGGACTGGGGTTGACAAAGTTAAAAATCACACAACACCAGGTTATAATCCAATGGGTTTATTTGGAAGTACTAGTTTTCAGAGTGCTGCTCTTTCATCAGGTAACTAGTGGGGCAGGATTATGAGACACAGAATTTATAGCAAAAGATCACAGTGCTATAAATTCTGTGTCTTATAATCCTGCCCCACTTGTTACCTGATGAAGGAGCAGTGCTCTGAAAGCTACTATTTCCAAATAGACCTGGTGGACTATAGCCTGGTGTTGTGTAATTTTTAACTTTGAGCTTGATCTTGTAATTCTGTTTTCCATCTCACTGTCAATGTGCACATTTCTGGAGATGGTGCTTCCTAGATAGGTGAAGTTAACAAACCTTCAGCATTGTGTTATTGATTGTTATTATCGGCAGGATATAAAGAAAATTTGAGGGTAGTTGATGAAGAATCTCTTCTTTTAACTGCTGGCTAGACATCTGTGTATTCAAAGACAGTTTCCAGGCATGTTTATAGTATGTCATGAGGTTACAGCCATCAGCAAACCCATATTATTATCACTGATACCTTAGTTGAAGATTTTGCTCATGTCACATTGTAGAGCTTGCCATCTGTTCTAAATTGAATGTATATTTCATCAACATTTCTATGAATTACCCCAAAGGCATGGCAGCAAAGGGCATACTGAACAGCACAGAGGCCATGACACAAGCATGCTTTAGAGCACTTGTTATGCCGAAGAAGTCTGCATGCTCACTTCGGTCAGTGACTCTGGTCATCATGCTATCATTAAAATACTATGTCAGATTTACAGTTCTACCAGGACATCCGAGTTTACCTCAAAGTTTCCACAAAGTGTCTTTATTTACTGTGTGCACAACAGTTATCAGGTCAACCAAGTTAGGGCACAGTCCCATCTGTTGTTTGTGGCATTTCTTCTGTATTTACCAAAGGGTGAAGATTGTGTTGCAAGCATTAATGCCCTTCCTGAACTCACTTCAACTTTCAGGCAACACATGTCTTACTATGTAACTTACCAGTCTATTGAGCAGAACATTTGCTGTTATTTTACCAGCTCCCACAAGAATCAGGATTCCTCTGTGGTTATTAGAATCTGATTTTGTCCTTTTCCTTTGTACAAGTAATTGACTGTCACATCCCTGAATTCCTGAAGAATATTTGTTAATTCCACATTCTGTGATATAATTTGATGGCTAGGTGTGGTCCTCGGATTTGTAATTTCATTCTGGGATAAAATTCTGGGCCTGGGCATTTCCTTGAGGGTGGGAATCCGGTGGATTTGTCAATGTCTACAACATTTGATGTCCAGATTTTCACATTCAGGCCAGTCTGGAAGCTTATCGATATCTAACTGCAGCAATCACCAAACAGGTCATGGAAGGTATTATTGAGAGTGCTGTGAAGTGGAGCTTTGTCATCAATAACACACGAACTGATTCTCAATTTGGATTTTGCCAGAACCACTTAGCCCCAGACCTCATTGCAAATAGGGAAAAAGAGCTGAAATTCCAGAAGTGATCTGAGATTGATTGCCCTTGTCATTGAGGCACCATTTGACTAAGTGCAGTATCAAGGAACCCTGGAAAAATTGAGTCAATGGATTAGATGAAGGCTAACAGTCCCAGGACAAGGCACTAGGAGTTCCTCTAGATGTAGTAATCTTCAGATGCTTCAACAATGACATTCACTTCATCACAAAGTCAGAGTGGGGTGTTCACTGATGATTGCACAATGTTCAATTCCATTTCAAAATCTTCAGGTAACAAAGATGCAGAAAGATCTGAGCAAATTTCAGCCTCTTAAGTAGAAAGTAACATTGGCTTCAGATAATGCAAATTAACTCCTCTTGGTGTCCAATGGCATTACTATCACTATTTCCTTCACCACCAATACTCCAAAACACACAACTGGATTAATCACAAATGTAGTTGTAGTTACAAGAGCAGGTTGGATGCTGGGAATTCTGCAAGAAGTAATTTACCTCCTGATTCCATAGCATTTCCCATCTACCAAGAGCAGTCAGGAGTGTGATGGATGAGTGCGGGTCCAAAAATAATTAAGAAGCTCATTACTGTTCAGGACAAAGCAGCTCTCTTGATTAGTACCCCATCCACTCCCTTAAATATTAATTCCCTCCAGCACTAGCACACCACGCACAGTAGCTACGTGCAGAGGTTCCTTTGACACCACCTCTACCAACAAGAAAAGCAGGCACAATGAGACACATGGAAAACAATCACTACTTTAGTTCCCATTTATGTCACAGTTCATCATGACTTGGAAATCTGTAACCATTTATTCATTGTGGTTACATCACAATTCTAAAATTCCCTCCCTAACAGTATAACAATGAGTGAATTGGAAAAGTAAATGCATGGGCTACACTGGTTTTGCATTAACAGAAATCACATGGTGGGTGGTACATGTTATGAACCTCAACCTGTTTTTTGGTGTAATATTCATTGAAGAGATGTGGGCTTTGTGAGCTGAACCAGCATTTATTGTCTATTCTTAATTGTCTTTGAGAAGATTGTGGTGCGCTGCCTTCTTGAATTGCTACAGTCCCTTTGATGTTTGTACACGCACAATGCCATTTCAGAATGATTCAAGTGGGAAATCTCTCTCAGTATAAACATGATTTTCCAGTGTGCGATACACAGAGGAACCCCGATTATCCAGATGAGATAACTATTTCATTCGGATAATTGATTATTTGGTTAATTGATTCAGTGTCTTTCCTCTGGGGCTCGGAGTTTTCTATCAGGTCTGCTCCCCGTTTAGGAGACTAGCAACAACACAGCATCCACATGCCCTCGCCTGCCCCCAACACCCCCCCCCCCCACCCCGGCCAATCCCCCAAACCACATCCAACACCGCCACCGCCTGCCCCAACACTGCCCACCAGCCCCCAAAACCCATCTAACACCGCCCCCCCTCCTGCCCCAACTCTGTCCCCCGTCTGCCTCCCCACCCGCCCCCAGCACCAGCACCCCCGTCTGCGCCCCTGTCCGCCCCAACACTGCCCCCCCGCCCACCTCCAATACCACCCTGCGTCCGTGCTCCCTTCCGCGCCCCCATTCGCCTCCAACCCCATCTCCCCGTCCGCCCTCAACCCCTCTCCAGGGCAGCCGGACTGGACACCAACAACAAGACTGCTCCTGCTGCGACTGCCTTTTGGGGGGTGAATCTCCAAATAGCGCACACACATTTTTTTACTGTAACGTTTTGACAGGTTACACCTTTGCCCTGTACAGGACAATGTTGGAGAGATTATCTAGGGAAGGGGGGTTTAGGGTACACCCCTATGTAGAACTCCAGGAAAAGTGTAAGGAGTTAGGGGATGGGGATGGTGGGAGGTCAGTCATTTAGAGATGGTGCATACGCTCCCATCAGTCCAGGACTGTTTTTGGCAGCACTTTTAGTCACTGCAAACAAAAGACGTGATCAGTGTTGGACAAAAGTCTTTGATGTGATGTTTCTGTCGGGACCCCGAGATCTTCTTCGGATAATCCGATTTTCAGATAATCGAGGTTCCTCTGTACATGGTAAAACTTCCCGTTGACAGCCTATACATAGAAAGTTTAGGTCATGGCTATTAATATTTAAATCTCTTGGAACTTTAATAAAACTAAGCGCTTGTCCTCCAACCACTGTCATATGTTAAAACAGTTATGAAAATATGTAAGGCATTTTCTTCACAAGCTCCCCAGAGGTACACAAACAGAACCTATGGTTAAGCTATTTAATCCCATTCACAATTTTCTTTCCTCTGAGTCTTCAGGGCCACCTACAAGTAAATAAAACCCTGCCAATAACATTCCTATTGCTGCTTATTATATAACCATTTTACTCCCTGCCATGACTATGGGTCATTCAGCACAATGAATGCTGGGCAAGCACAACGTCTGCAGTGTGCACTACCTTTATGCCAATGGCAGCCTTCTGAAATATTTTTAACAATAATTAATAGAGCCCTAGAATAATAAGAGTATCAAAATAAGAAATGAATAAATGCATATGGCATTTTATAATCAGGACAGGTCCAAACACTTGGCCAAATTAATTACATGGAGAGTGCAGTGGCTTTTGCTGTGTAATCAACCCTGCATGCAGAAGGTGCAGTTCATTCAAGAACACAGAAATCTAACAGTAAATGTTTGGAAGGCATTTGCTGCTTTTTAAAATGATTATTTATGGTTTTCCTGTGAGCAATTAACCCATCTGAGTCTTTTTGCCTGATAAAGGTTTTAAAGGCATCATTCTGACATTGAGGTTTTTCAACTACTTGACATGTGTGGCATGGTTTACAGAAGTGCACCAAGTCTTTCTGAAGTCTTGGCCAAGTAAGATGCCTATTTAGTGATGCTCACATTTCCTTATTCCAATGTAACCTGCCATGGAAATTTCATGTGCTGTTTGCAGTATTTCCTTACAATATTTGGGCAGTATTATTATCTGATTAGCATCTGTTTATTCCTCATTGGCAGGCCTATCAGATTGTCATGTCTTTATCAAAACTCTGTTTTTAGCTTAATAACACTCTGGAACTCCTTTAGCCTCAGCTTGTCTCTGTCCTTATATCCTTTACCTATCTCTTCATCCATGATCAACAATGAGAGGGCACAAATTTAAATTGATTTGCAACAGAAGCAAATGTGAGGACGAGGAAAAACTATTTTACGCAATGGGTCTGGAAGACACTGCCTGGAAGTGTGATGGAAGCACGTTCAATTGGGGCATTCAAGAGGTTATTGGATGATTATTTAAATGGGAACAATATGCAAATGTATTTAGAAAAGGCAGCATACAAAGTCATGATGCTCATTTGGAGAATCGGTGCAGTTACAATTTTTTCAAGGGGGAGTCTACAATTGTGAGCAGTTAATCTTTTTTAATGTAGAAAATTGCTGTTCAGTGTTTTCTCCTTTTTTATTGTACAAGCATTGTCTTGGAGCCAAGTGCAGTTCTTTCAATACCTTTTAAATAGCTATTTTTAAAACATTGCAGCTGTCCTGAACCTCTTGTAAATGCCTTCTTTTCAAAGAGAGGTAGAAAAGTCTTTGTGCTTCAGTAAAGGCTTTATGAGTTTCATTATAGTCTTTAACTTTGTTGTTGCACTGTAGTCTTATTGTTGTTACTTCACCTTTGAGCGACAATAGGTTGATGGATGACTATTAGGAAAAAGATGTTCCATAGCTACTAATCTGCTGTCACTTTTTTAGCCTACAGCCTGTACTTATTGCCACTAGTTAGCTGTATGACTAACATTATGCGTCTACTTGATGACACCTTGATGCGATTTATCATATTCTATATGCTAGCCTATGTATCATACACCAAAGATAATTGGGTTCTTGTTGAGTCAGATATCTTCAAGTTTACCTACAACACTAACTATTTACAAGGCTACACTACCAAAGATATACACACGTATGAGTTCTATGCTCAGTGACGTTACATTAAATATATTACATTACATTACATGTAGCAGACAAATTATTTGACACAGAAAGACTGACAATAAGACATGTATCTTTATGCTAGACTGCCATAGATCGTGGTGTCATGTAACAGTCTTAAAAGTACAGGTCTTTCATGCATGGAATCTGTGCCATCATGCATCAAGGGCCTGTGTGGAGGCATTAAATAAATACCTTATCTGCCTTTACCAAGGAACAAGTCACAGTTCATGGTGAAAGAGGAAATAATTCAAACATTAGAAATGTTTAAAATTCCTTTAAAATTAAAATAAGGAAAGAGATATTGGATAGGTAATCTGCATAAGAACTGATGAGACAGTAAGACTAGATTGAACATATCCAAATGTTCTCAGAAAATTAAGAGTGAATGTTATGAAGGCATTGCCATAATTTTCCAGTCTTCTTTAGAGTCAGATAGTGCCTGAGAATGAGAAATTGCAAATTTAACAACCTAATTCAAAAATCTGTGCGAAACTAAGCCCAGCAAGTACAGGCCAGTCATTTTTAAACTCATTGGTGGAGCAGCTTCTCAAAACAATAATTTGGGTCAACATTAATGATTATCTGAGTAAATGCAGGTTAATTAAGGAAATGGATTTGTTAACAGTAAATCAGGTTTAATTATTTTGCTTCGGTTTGTTTTGGTTAGGTAGTAGAGAAAGCAGGTAAGAATGATATCATATCATTGACTTAATGTACATTGACTTCCAGAAGGCATTTGATGAAGTGCTGCCTAATAGTCTTGTTGGCAAAATTATATCTCATGGCACAAAAGGATTATATCAATATGGATACAAAATTACTGAATGATATGGTGTCTAATAGATGTTTTTCAGACCAGAGGAAGGATTGTAGTAGATATTCCAGGCTTTGGCATTGGGACCAATCCAGTTTTTGATATATATCAATGACCTAGAACTTGATGTACAGAGCAAAACATCAACGTTTGTGGATGAGAAGAAACTTACAAGCATTGCGAATAGGAAAGAGGATAGTGTAGAACTGCAAAAGAATATAAACAAATGGGTGGAATGGGCAGGCAAGTCAAAATGTAATGCAGACAAATGTGAAGTGGTTCACTTTGATCAGATGAACTTGGAGGTACAGCACAAAACAAAAGATACGATTCTACAGGAGTGCAGGAGCAAGGGGACCTGGGTGTATATGTGTAGAAATCATTGAAGGTGGCAGGGCAGCTTGAGAGAGCAATTAATAGCAGAGACTAGGCAATCTGAGGCTGGCACCTGTCCAGTGGAATTGATGTAAGGTCTGAGCAACTTTCTTTGACAGGTCTCCTTTCTAAAATGCAACTAGTTGTGAACAGTGAAGTAATTCTACTAGGCAGTTTCAGTCAGGTGATGGAAAAACCTGTGGATCCCCTGAAGAACTGCCAAAATTAATAAGTTAATGGTGGGACCATAGTTTGAGATGGTGGCAGAAGCATTTGATATCCAGCATGTACAAAAATAACTTGGGTCCCTATAACCAACCTTGGACCCTATTTAAAGGTTGATACAAGTCCATGATAGGCCCAAAGGGTTGGCAACGACCTATTTGAAGGCCAGCTTGAAGGTCAGTTTGTGCAACTAATGAGCACCAGATTTTTAAAATTTTCATCTGGCTCCAAAATTTCAGTGTGAACAGGATGTACAACAGTCAGAATTTATCCCTCATTAATTCACATAGTTGTTAATCAGACTTATGAATGGACCTCTCCTTTATGAGAGTTGATCTTTTACTGCACCTTCTCTGTAGCTGTAACATTACTTCCTGCATTCTGTCCTATTACCTTAATGTATTTATGTAATGTATGATATGTCTAGTTAGCACGCAAAACAATACTTTTCACTGTATTTTAGTACATGTGACAATAATAAATCAAGTCAAATCAAATTAAGTAAACAAAAAAGTGTTCATATAGGAACTTTCATTCTTTCAGGTAGCTCCAGAGTATTTCACTGTTAATGTTGAACTTTTGAATGTAGTCACTCTTTTAATGGAGGAAAATACAGCAGTCAGTATCTAGACATTAATATCCCACAAATAGCACTGAGAAAGGACTAAATCAGCTACAACGATGGTGCTGGTTCAGATAAACATCCCTAGGGGAGTTTTAAAGGAGGAGTGTATTACTCATCACCTTATCTTCCCAGTAGAAAATCCAGTTAGCCTCTTTTTGACTTAAGATAAAACATTGGTGAGCGTCTGATCTACTCCTCAGGGACACCACCCTCCTCTCTGACCTATCACCTTCTCCCTCACCTTCATCTACCGATTGCACTCTGCGCTATCTTTCCCCCAGCCCTACCCCCCTCCCATTTATCTCACCATCTCCTCAGCTCACAGCCTCATTCCTGATGAAGGGCTTGTGCCCGAAACATCAATGCTCCTGCTTCTCGGCTGCTGTCTGACCTGCTGTGCTTTTCTAGCACCACACTCTCAACTACACGAGGCACCACCCTTGAAGGACTGCCAGCCCCCAAACCAGAATCAATTGGCAGCTGCTGGGACTACAAGGAGTTCTAAGCAGAAGGAAGATGGATAACTTGATTCAAGGTACATCTGGAAAATTATGCTCACAATGTAATTGGGGACCTTAGTGAGAAGGCAAACAGATTGGGGGTGGGTTTTAGAGGCCAGAGGGGAGGTGAAATAACTCCACAGAGGCTAACATCCCATCATCAAAATGTCCTTTATTTAGACATGGAGAGTCCTTGACACTGATCCAGCTCCCTCAGAGCCAGCTCTCAGAGTGAACAGAACCTCTGACACTCTTGTTTATATCTGTCAGCCAGGGTTCCCTGATTGAACCACATTAATAATCCTAAACAGGGAACTCATAGTCTATGACCTTGTTACAATCACTACAAAGGCACAAAGGAAGGGGTACGATCACGAGAGTGCCCCAAATGGGCATAGGGGAGCCTCTTAATGAGGTGTACCCCACTTTCTTTCTGCTGTTTACCTTATCTACTGAGACTGTCAGTTGGCCAGTTTTCTCCTGCCTAATCTGTGATGGCAATAGAGAAAGAGTGAGGTCCTTAAGAGGCCACAACATAAGAGTTTCAATATGCTTAGGGCCGGAAGGCCTTCTAACATCTCACCCTCACCCTTTGGCATGGGGTAAATCTCAGAAGTGGTCAGGAAAGAATTAAGCTGACCACAAATTTATGCTGGATGCTTTCAAGTACCAATGTGTACCATCTTGATATTAGTGTATTATATTTGAAGGTTGACATTAAGTGATTAGTCAGATTGATGCAGTACTTTTCTTATTTAGTGACTCATGATGTACATTCATCATCAGTGCTACAATTGGGTCATGAGAGTGTTTCAGATAGGTATTAACACCACACTACCAGTAATGACAAGACAGAACTAATTGCAGTTTTTTTTCTTCAGCAACATTTCTATGCATGTTCATTTGGGTCCGCAAATTATTATAAGATTATTTCATGGAGCTTCAAATACATGTAGTAGCTGGCTATAGAAAGCAAAAAGCAATTAAATCTAGCTATATTACCAGAAGGCAACACTTGTAAAATGCCTTCCTGCAAATTCCTCTTTGTGGTCCTGCCATCGTGCACTTCCTGAATAATGTAATTAAATATGATAGCATATGTCTTGGTGCAGTTATTAAAGACAGCTGCCACTTCTTACGAACATTCTTTTTACATTTTCATAAAGGACACAGGGAGCACAACTGCATGGATACACATTTAACATTCCACATTTTGGAATTCTATACATCATTCCTTATTTTCAGGTCAAGGCTCAATGTTCGCAGATATTCAGACACGTGTATCTTTATTTTCAGAAGAAATTCTTCTATGGGAAGGGCATTAAGTGAAAATAAACCAGCCTGTTAGGTCTCCTATTGTAATTTTCTCTTTCCTTGCATCGTTAAAACACAGCATGGGTGATTTCTATGCTACCCACCTACTGGAAACTGGGCAAGCTGCCAGTTAAAATCAGGCAGTTAAAATTTTCCACCAATGCTCCATATGTCTTCAGCCTTTCTTATGTTCAACATGCTCAGAGCAGGCATCAAGGATATTAGAGAATGTTTCTTCAAAAATGTCTGGTTGTAATATAAATCTTGCCCTGAGCAAAAATAACATTGATGCTGTTTTTTAAAATTTGTTCATGGTGTCTGAACATTGTTGGCTCAGCCAGCATTTATTACCTGACCCTAGTTGCTTTTCAGAAAATAGGGGTGAGCTGCCTTCTTGAACTGTTGCTCTTGATAGGTAGACCCACAATACCACTGGGAAAGGAGTTCTAGGAATTTGACGCAGTAATGTTGAATGAATGGCAATGTATTTAGTCACAATGTAAGTGGCTTAAAGAAAAAACTTGAAGTTATGGTGTTACCATGCATCTGATATACTTGTCCATCCTGTAGTAGTCATAGAGTCTTCGGTCCAACTTATCCGTGCCAGCCACATATCTTAGGTTAACCTAGTCCCATTTGCCTGCACTTGGCCATATCTTTCCAAACCCTTCCTATTCATGATTAGATTAGATTAGATTCCTTACAGTATGGAAACAGGCCCTTCGGCCCGACCAGTCCACACCGACCCTTCGAAGAGTAACCCATCCAGACCCATTTCCCTCTGACTAATGCACCTAACACTATGGGCAATTTAGCATGGTCAATTCACCTGACCGGCACATCTTTAGACTGTGGGAGGAAACCAGAGCACCTGGAGGAAACCCACGGGGAGAAAGTGCAAACTCCACACAGACAGTCGCCCGAAGCTGGAATCGAACCTGGGACCCTGGTGCTGTGAGGCAGCAGTGCTAACCACTGAGCCACTGTGCTGCCCATCGTATACCCATCCAGATGCCTTTTAAATGTTGCCCTTGTTCCAACCTCCCCCACTTCCTCTGGCAGCTCATTCCATACACGCACCATCCTCTGTGTGAAACATTGCCCCTTAGGTCCCTTTTATATCCTTCCCGTCTCACCCTAAACCTGGACTCTCCCACCCCAAGGAAAAATCTATTTATCCTATCCAAGCATATCATGATTTTATAAACCTCAGCCTCCGACACTCCAGGGAAAACAGCCTCAGCCTATTCAGCCTCTCCCTATAGCTCAAATCCTTCAACCCTGGCAACATCCTTGTAAATCTTTTCTGAACCCTTCCAAGTTTTGCTACATCCTTCCAATAGGAAGGAGACCAGAATTGCATGCAGTATTCCAAAAGTGGCCTAACCAATGTCCTGTACAGCTGCAACATGACGTCCCAACTCCTATACTCAATGCTCTGACCAATAAAGAAAAGCATACCAAACGTCGCCTTCACTATCCTATCTACCTGCGAATCCATTTTCAAGGAGCTATGAACCTGCAGTCCAAGGTCTCTTTGTTCAGCAACACTCCGTAGGTCCTTACCATTAAGTATATAAGTCCTGCTCTGATTTGCTTTTCCAAAATGCAGCACACATTTATCTAAATTAAACTCCATCTGCCACTTCTCAGCTCATTCACCCATCTGATCAAGATCCAATTGTAATTTGAGGTAACCTTCTTTGCTGTCCACTCAACCTCCAATTTTGGTGTCATCTGCAAACTTACCTAATATTCCTCCAAATCATTAATATAAATGATGAAAAGTAGTGGACTGAACACTGATCCTTGTGGCACTCCATTGGTCAGAGGCCTCCAGTCTGAAAAACATCCTTCCACCTTCTACTTTTGGTATGCTTTTCTTTATTGGTCAGAGCATTGAGTATAGGAGTTGGGACGTCATGTTGCGGCTGTACAGGACATTGGTTAGGCCACTTTTGGAATACTGCATGCAATTCTGGTCTCCTTCCTATTGGAAGGATGTAGCAAAACTTGGAAGGGTTCAGAAAAGATTTACAAGGATGTTGCCAGGGTTGAAGGATTTGAGCTATAGGGAGAGGCTGAATAGGCTGAGGCTGTTTTCCCTGGAGTGTCGGAGGCTGAGGTTTATAAAATCATGATATGCTTGGATAGGATAAATAGATTTTTCCTTGGGGTGGGAGAGTCCAGGTTTAGGGTGAGACGGGAAGGATATAAAAGGGACCTAAGGGGCAATGTTTCACATCCTTCTACTTTTGAGCCAGTTTTGTATCCAAATGGTTAGTTCTCCCTGTATTCCTTGAGGTCTAACCTTGCTAACCAGTCTCCCATAGATTGGAAGGTGTTATCTGAGGATCTTTGGTGATTTTCTGCAGTGCATCTTACAGAACATTCACACTGCTGTTACTGAGTATTAGAGGTGGAGGGTGTGAATGTTTGTGGATGAGGTACCAAAAACTGGGCTGCTTTGATATTTGATGATGTCAGCCTTCTTGAGTGTTTCTGGAGCTGCATTAATCCACGATGTCAGAAGTATTCCATTACACCAGACAGACTTTGGGTAGTTATGAGGTGAAGTTACTAGCTACCTGATTCCAAGCCTCTAAGCTGCTCTTGTAGCCATTGTATTTATATGGCTGGTCCAATTCAGTTTCTAGTCAATGGTAGTTCCTATAATGTTAATAATGAGAGGATTCAGTGGAAGTAATGCCACTGAATATTAAAAGGTGATGGAGGTTCTCCCTTGTTGAGGTTATCACTGCCTGACATTTATGTGTCATAAAAGTTTCTTGCAACCTATCAGCTTAAACCTGGATATTGTCCATGTCTTGCTGCTTTTGCATAGGGATTGATTCAGTATCTGAAGAGCTATGAATGGTGCCAAAGAACTTCTGCAGAAATGTCCTGGAGATAAGTGACCCCCAACAACCATGTCCATGTGCCAAGTATGACTCTATCCAGCAAAGAGTCTTCCACCCTATTCCCATTTGACTCCAGTTTTGCTGGGGCTCCTTGATGAGGCACTGTCAAATGTGGCCTCAATGTCAAGAACGGTCACTCTCACTTCTGTCCTGGAAACTTTGGTGCCTATCCAATTCAGACCAACATCCAATCAACTGACTTAACTGGCTTCCCAAGCAATATATTATTTTACATGTACATTGTGTGTAGTCTGGAGTTATGATTATTGATGGGAGAGGATCCAATTTTTTTTCATATGATTTACCAGGAATTTCTCTTGCGCTTACTACCAATCATTAGTGTGGAGTTGAACTTATTTACAAATTGATGCTGAAACTGTTTTGCCACATTGTGTGCACAACTGCATGGACCATCAAATCATGAAGTGGACTAGAACAAAGAGTCTCTGGGTCAGAAGCAGGGAAATGACCCACTACACTAAACAAACTCTTCTTCACTCATATAATGGACCTAATTTGAATATTATAACTATAAAATGGATGTAGGTTTGCCCGCTGAGCTGCAAGGTTCATTTCCAGATGTTTCGTTACCTTGCTAGGTAACATCTTCAGTGGGCCTCAAGCGAAGCAATGCTGAAAATTCCTGCTTTCTATTTATATGTTTGGGTTTCTTTGAGTTGGTGATGTAATTTCCTGTGGTGATGTCATTTCCTATGGCGGAGTCACTTCCTGTTCCTTTTCTCAGGGGGTGGTAGATGGGGTCTAACTCGATGTGTTTGTTGATAGAGTTCTGGTTGGAATGCCATGCTTCTAGGAATTTTCGTGCGTGTCTTTGTTTGGCTGTCCTAGGTTGGATGTGTTGTCCCAGTCAAAGTGGTGTCCTTCCTCATCCATATGTGAGGATACTAGTGAGAGAGGGTCATGTCTTTTTGTGGCTAGTTGGTATTCATGATTCATGGTGGCTAGTTTTCTGCCTGATTATCCAATGTAGTGTTTGTTACAGTCCTTGCACGGTATTTTCTAAACAATGTTAGTTTTGCTCATTGTCAGTATAGGGTCTTTCAAGTTCATTAGCTGCTGTTTTAGTGTGTAGGTGTGTTTGTGGGCTACCATGATGCCAAGGGGTCTGAGTAGTCTGGCAGTCATTTCCGAGATGTGTTTGATGTAGGGGAGAGTGACTACGGTTTCTGGACGTGTTTTGTCTGCTTGTTTGGGTTTGTTGCTGAGAAATCGGCGGATTGTGTTCATTGGGTACCCATTCTTTTTGAATCGGTGATTTTCCTCTGCTCTGCATAGTTCCTCTGTGCTCCAGTGTGTGTTGGTTCATTGAAATAATATTCTGGTGCAGCTCCGTTTGTGTGTGTTGGGATGATTGCTTCTGTAGTTCAATATTTGGTGTGTATGTGTTGTTTTTCTGTAGATGCTGGTTTGAAGTTCCCCATTGGCTGTTCGCTCTACTGTGACATCTAGAAATGGCAGGTTTTTGTTGATTTCCTCCTCTTTAGTGAATTTTATGCCAGTAAGGGTATTATTGATGGTCTTGAAGGTTTCCTCTAACTTGTTTTGTTTAGTGATGACAAAGGTGTCATCTACGTAGTTTGGGTTGGATGGTTGGCAGAGCTGTTTGCTCAAGTCTCTGCATTACTGCCTCTGCTAAGAACCCTGATATTGGAGATCCCATGGGTGTTCCATTGGTTTGTCTGTAGGTTTTGTTGTTGAAGGTGAAGTGTGTGGTAAGCCATAGGTCCACTAGCTTGAT
The DNA here is from genome assembly GCF_047496795.1 of Chiloscyllium punctatum. Taxonomy (NCBI): domain Eukaryota; kingdom Metazoa; phylum Chordata; class Chondrichthyes; order Orectolobiformes; family Hemiscylliidae; genus Chiloscyllium; species Chiloscyllium punctatum. The sequence continues at coordinate 58,897,081 of NC_092743.1, forward strand.
GATATTCCCCTTGTGGATGAAGTTATTTTGGTGTTTGGTGTATGTGTCTTTGGGTCTTTTAATAGTGTAGTCAGTGTTTCCTTGGCCAGGTTAATGTTGATTGAAGTGAACAGGGCTGTTACATCAAAGGAGACCATTGTTTCATCCTCTTCTATCTTAGTATCTTTGGTCTTCAGGAATTCTTGGGTGGAGTGGCGTGAGCCTTCTACTGTGTTTTAGTCTTTCGTGTAGCTCCTTGGCCCCTGAGAAAAGGAACAGGAAGTGACTTCACTACTGGAAATAACATCACCACAGCAAATGACATCACCAACCCAAAGAAACAAATAGAAAGCAGGAATTTTCAGCATTGCTTCGCCTGAGACCCACTGAAGATGTTACTTAGTAAGGTAACGAAACGTCTGGAAATGAATCTTGCAGCTCAGCGAGCAAACCTACATCCAACTCCACAACCTGAGCTACAAATCTTCTCAAAACTTGCTATGACTATAAAATTGATTGATCCATTAGCTCTACCTGAAAATCCAAACAAACTTACATACAGCATGAAGCAAATGAAGATCCAATGTATCCAATCTCCATCCATATTTTCAACTGATTCTCGTCTTCGTGTTGTGCCTTGTTCATGCACACAACTCATTTCTACAAAATTTGAAAAGAAACACCTATATTTTCTATTTACTTCCACGGGAATTGCAATGTTTATAATCTTAGTGTCATTTTGGTAACACATCATTGTGAAAAAAAAATAAAGCTTCTCTCAATGGTCTAGTATTTTGTGGTAGCGTGACCTATAATTAACTCCTTCAGTTTTATATTTTCTCTGCTGTATGTCATTAAAGGTCAGACCTTGTGCCAGAAAACACCCAGTCTTGTTTTGAAATTGGTACAAGGTGGCCACGTAATGCCAGACTGAACTAGGTAAAGAGTCAGTCAACAAAAGCAAACAAACACATAGTAAGAGCAGAAAGTGACATGGTAGAATTGGAGAGATCTTTACTTTGGAAAAAATATAAAATAGACAGCCAATTCATGAATGCCTAGTTTACTCCAATGGTTGAATGAAGATTGTAAGAGGGCATGCCAGAAACAGCAGTAGTCATACTTAAAAATGAGGTATCAACCAGGTAACACTACAAAACAGGGATATTTGCATGCCAAACAGGAGAAGCAGCAAATGATAGAATAAGCTGAGCATTTCCACAACCAATGGATCAGATCAAAGCCCTGCAATCCAGCCACATCCAGCCAAAAATGGACAATTAAGTAACTCACTGGAGGAAGAGACTTCACAAACAGCCCTGTCCTCAGTGATGGGGACCTTCTCCACCACTCAGCTAGAGAATGTCTAATTTTCCATCTCAATGATGCTTTCCCAACGTGTCTCCATATCCTGTGATGCCTTGACATCTAGAAATCTCTAGATCTCTGGCTTGAACATAATCAATGCATAAGCCTCCAAATCCCTTTGTGATGGCCCAAAGATTCACCACCTCCAAGTGAAGAAATTTTTCCTCAAATCTATTTTCTTGAGATTGTGGTCCATGGTTGTAGCCACACATCCCTTTCCACTCCCCCACCCCCACCCCATGCCACTGGAGAATTACCCTTCTTGCATCTATCCTGTTGAGCCTGAAAGAATTTTATATACTTCAGTTAGATCACCCTCTTTCTTATAATCTGTAGAGAATATAGGCTCAATTTCCTCAATCTATCCTCTTAGGATAAATCCTATTTTCCAGTGATCAGTCTGGTGAACATTCACTGCACTTCCTGTATGCTAAGTATATTTTTCCTTAAATAAGGCAAACAACGCTGGCAACAGTAGTCCAGGTAAGATCTCACCAAGACTCTTTACAATTGTAGCAAGTCATAGACTTGAAACTATCTTGCCATGTCTTTTAATAAAAATACTTCTTTGATTAAAAATCTTAGATCTCCCTCCTGAATGGCATGTTGGTATACTTTCTCACATGGTCTGCAGTGGTTCAAGAAATGACCTCCTCAAGGGCAATTAAGGATGATTAATAAAAGCTGGTCTTGCTTTTGGCATCCACATCCAGTGTATGAGCTAAAACAAAACTGCACACGATTCTGTTTCTACAACTGAAAGAAAGAAAAAATATAAATGTGCTGTTTTGAGAATAACCTAAATCTGGTCATTATTACAAATATACCATCTACTGAATAAGTATGATAATCTTCTATCAAAAATCAACTTCAAAGTGGAAATGACGCTTAAATTTAATAATGATTACTTATCAAAAATTTGGTCAAGGAACAATTTAGATTAGAAATTGACTACTTGTGTGAGGGAAGCTTTGAGTGCGTAAAAGATGATGTAGCCAATATGAATCATGATCAATAGAGTAAGACTTTGAAAATGAATACATCTAGGAGATTTTGTTAGATATTTTTTAAATAACCTATTCAGAAATGTTATTACTCACCTCTAGAGCAGATAGGACTTAAAACCAGGCCTCCTTGCTCAGAGATAGGTACACTACCCCTTATCACAAGAGCCCCTAGGCTATGACAATAACTTGTCCAAATATAAGAAATATGTACGAGTTCTGTTTTATTACATCTATGATACGTGGGATGCATATTCATTTGGTGACTGAGAATCCCAGGCGTAGGCCTCTATGTGTTAAATAGGCAGTATTGTAGCTGATGATTTAAGCTCTTCCTGTGAAAGTACAAATGTAGTTATTTGGGGGAAATCTATTTCAAATATAGAACCTTGTGGTAAAATAATTACCATGTTCCAATTATAATTTATGCTTTTGTAGCCAAAGCTGAAATCTAGGCTGATTGGTTTAAATGTAGTTCATGTTTCTAAGCTCCCATCACCAGCTGTATAAACCATTGGTTAAGGCCCATTTCTAGACACATAACTGACAGCACATATGAAATGAGAATTCTAAGAAAGTGTTAAATGTTCAACTGAAATTACTTCATGGGTCTTCTTTCAATAGTTTGGGAGATCTGCCATACCTATCAAAACCCCAGAGACAGCTTGTTCAATACTAGTTCCCAAATTTGGGCTATCTGCTTTATTGCCTTGGGCAAGAACCAGTGAGAAGAAAGGCAACAGAACGGGCCCAATCATAGCCAACATTTACCTCAGGTAAGCTTTTTGGAACATCCTTCTTGCCACTCAGGAAAGTTTTGATTCAGATTAGCTTGGTTGGAGGAACCCTTAATGTACATCAGCAACTGTGATCAGTAGTAAAACAGTGCAAATGTAATTGCCCTAAAACCTGGCTGTCTTAAGTACGCCTGGTAGTGAATAAAAGCAGTGGTTTATACATGTAATAAAAATATAAGTTTTGTGTCTACCAAGACTGACCAAACTATCTAAGAGACTCTTCTTGGGGAAAAGCAAGGATTTGAACCAAAATGGTTTTAATTAAGTAGCAAAAGTATTCACATACTACATATTGAATGAGAGCATAATGATAAGGCTATTGCAGAATCTAATCCCGACTTTGTATGACCATTACCATGTATAAAGAGTATTAGATTAGATTCTCTACAGTGTGGAAACAGGCCCTTCGGCCCAACAATTCCACACCAACCGTCTGAAGAGTAACCCACCCAGACGCATTTCCCTCTGACTAATGCACCTAACACTACGGGTAATTTAACATGGCCAGTTCACCTGACCTGCACATCTTTGGACTGTGGGAGGAAACTGGAGCACCTGGAGGAAACCCACACAGACATGGGGAGAATGTGCAAATTCCACACAGTCGCCTGAGGCCAGAATCAAACCTGGGAACCTGGTGCTGTGAGGCAGCAGTGCTTACCACTGAGCCACCATGCCACCCTATTAATTTAAGTATACAGCATAATTGTTGAAATCCAATTATGGAATTTGTAGTTATTCTCTCAAAAAATATGTGGTTAGTCATATCTCTCATTGCTAATATAAGCTAAACTCACAATGGACCAAACATTGCTATTTATGGATCTAAAAGGTGCCTCAAATTACCCTGGAAAAGCAAACTATCTGAAAAACTTGAAGACCAGATTATGCAAGTTGTTCCATGATGCTCTCTATGGTGGCAATGCAAGTAGTATTTTCCACTTAACACAATGTTGCAATCAGTCTAAAAGACCATCTACCATATAATTGCGCATGTCATGTATAAATTTCAATATCAGTGCATGATGCGAAGTACATAAGCAGTACATCTCAACAATTGGCTGATTGAAACTTAAGTATGTTCGTATGGTCGTTCGCAATAAGCAGACTATGGACTATGCGCAAGACCTACATTCTTATTTAGGGACTGAGTAAAAATGGTGTTGATGAGGAGATAATGCACCCCAACCCCAGCAGTGCCCCTCCATCTCCCCCACCCCCCACCCGCCCTACCCCCATCCCTGTCTCTCTCTTGTGTGTGTGTGTGTGTCTCTCTCTCTCTATAAGCATCAAAAATGTTGATAGACACTTCATGTTCCTTCTCCAAGGAAGACAGTTAACCGGGAATGACAACCCCCACTCACCCACCTCCCCAACAGAGCCCAGTTTTTTTTTAACTACAGAGCCACCATCAAATTAACCAATCATCCAATTTCATAGTGAAAATAATAAGAATCAAAATGACACTGGGCACAGGCATAGCCATGAAAGAGAGGGGAGTGGTTGGGAATTAAGACTGCCCACCACAGAACCCAACTTTTCTTTCTAATCAACCTGGTCAGACATGTAAAGAGCCACCTATGGAACAGGTGCAACTTGAACCTGGGCCTTCTTGACCCAGAGGTAAGGGCAGAACCACCTTCAAGTTATCTAGTCAGAATCCAGTTCTTTTATTTAAAAAAACAAACTTGCCACCAAATCACTCAGTTAAGATATCAAACCAAATTACAAATTACAATAACAAAAATATGGAAGGGAAAGGTGAGAGGGAGGGAATGGAATTAAAATGGAGGTGGAGGTGAAGATAATTCAGAAATGAGTTATTTTTGAAAAATATTTTCTAATCAACTGTCAAAGATGTTATTATGCACCACTGGAGCAGGTGAGACTTGATTCAAGTCTCTTTGGTCCAGAGATAGGGTAACTACCACTGTACCAAAAGAACTTTACAGAATTAAGCTTTTTCATTCACATTTTATTCTTGTTTCTTTTTTTCTGTTTTTATTTTGTTTTGTTTTTTCTTTATCCAGAGATGCTTTTGCATACATCTGACTGCCTTTTTACCACCAAGATATTCACCTGTGTTACCTTTTTTAAAGTTTTTTTTTTCTCTGCCACCAATCCATCCATGTCTCCACTTAAACAAATTGGGGCAGTCTGGCAACATCAAAATTGAGGAGAGGTTGGGAGAAACCAAGGGGACTAAATTAAAGTGGAATTTTAGGGGAAAATAAAGCACCACATCCACTACAGTGTTCCAACTTAGATATTTGCTAATCGGCCCATTCAGAGACACTGTTACACACCTCTGGAACAAGTGGACTTGCACCCAGGCCTCCTGGCTTTGGATTGGGACACTACCACTGCACCATAAGAGTATTCCATTCCACAACTCATTTTTTAATATCCATAAATGTTATTGTACACAACTGAATGGATTTCATCCCATTGCCAGTGGTACTTTTCACCTGTTATCCACCATCAATAAAGCAATCATGTTTAAAATTGATTAATTTACGTGTAAAGCCTGTAATGGGCAAAGCAGACCACCAAATGTGAAGGAGAGATAGGGAGACTGCGGGGCTAAATCAAAATGGAGCTGGACTGGGCGATAAAGCATTCATAAGACATTCCGCTCCATGTGGTTTTTTAAAAGCATTGAGACTATTGATGGACGCTGTGTGTACTGCCCAATTCCATTTTATGTCCAGAAATGCTCTTACATGCAACTGAACTATTTTTTCCTGTCACCAAGTCACCTGTGGTATCATTAACCATTATCTTTAATATCTGGATATGCTAGCAGACACAGCTTCCCCACAGCATACCACCAGTGATAATCATCATCTATTAACCACCACCAGTAAATCACCCTGATTTTCTAACTGATAGCCCCTCACTCAGATATTTCAAATCAACCTGTTCAGAGATATTATTCCCTTCTGGAGCAAGTAGGACATGAACCTGTGCTCCTGGTTCAACAGGAGGGATACTACCACCAGAACCCATGTTCCAACTCTAAATATTTTTCTAATCAACCTGTTCAGAGTTGTTATTGCACACGTCTGGAACAAGTAGAACATGAGTCCAGGCCTCCATGTCCAGAGATAGGGACATTACTACTGCATCACAAGACCGTCTTATGGCCCTAACTCTTCTTTTTAATGTCCAGAAGTGCTCTTACATGCACCTGAATGTATTTTTTCCTCATCATCAAATCACTCGTTTTTTTTCCCCCATCTAATAACTCCCACCAGTAAATCACCTGTATTTTTCCAGTTGATTAATTGACATGCAAAGCTTGTTAAGGGCAATGTAAACTACCAAATGAGAGGGGGAGAGGGCTAAAGTAAAACAGAATTGAAAGGAAAGACAAAGCGCACTATCCCCTGCAATGTGTACCCCTTTCTAAAGGCATTGAAAGTATTGATAGACATCGCATGCTACCTCACCAAAGACACCCAGTCAGGACATCACCAGTTTCCATCAAATCTGGAGCTGTTGTGGTTTACCTTTAAACAATCCTATGTTTTTTTACGCTGACAAATGATAAGTGTTAATAGTAGAAAATAGATCATTTCTGCTTAGAGCAAACTTATGTAAACAAGACCCTAGGATGAAGAATCATAAAGCCCCTACAGTTTGGAAAGGGGTCTTTCAGCTCATCAAGCCTGCACCAATCTTCCAAAGAGCATCCCACCAAGATCCAGACCCCAACCCTATCTCCATAACCCCACATTAACCATGGCTAACCCACTTAGCTTACACATTCCTGGACGCTACAGACAAAATCAGCATGGCCAAACCACCTAACCTGCACTGGGAAGAAACCAGTTCGGTTTGTCTGATCATCCTGCTCTCACAGTAGCATCTCTGTCCCAGGCCTAATGCTGTGTTCCAGTGAAGCCCAGCAAAGCTGGAGGAACAACCCCTCATCTTCCACCAGCGGTCGCAGTAATTCTTCTTTTACGTAGATCTTCAATTTCTGCGCACAGCAACAATTCCTGAAACCAGAAATCAATGCTGTTGGTACACTACCCACTGTATGGGGTGACATGGTGGCTCAGTGGTTAGAACTGCTGTCTCACAACACCAGTGATTTGGGTTTGATTCCACCCTTGGACGACTGTCAGTGCAAAGTTTGTTCATTCTCCCCATGTCTATGTGGGTTTCCTCCCTCAGTCCAAAGATGTGTACGTTAGGTGGATTTTCACAGCTTAAAGGGCACCTTGTTTAGCACTTAGGCTACTTACAGCCTTCAGAATCAACATTGGGCTCAACAACCTGAAGCTACATAGATTATATTGGATTCAAAAGGTAACTCTCTTTCTAGCTCTGTAGACGCTGCCAGACCTGATGAGTTTCTTCAGCAATTCCTTTATTATTTCAGAATGCAAGCAACAGCTTTTAACAGACCAGAAATCAAGAAAGTGTTAGATTCAGTGACCATGTATAAATTTGCCAAAAGGTGGTAAAGTTTGAAACTGCAAAGCTTAGTTTTACAAAACTGTATAAGCTTCCCGTGGTCCTTATGAAATAGAATTTGATCTACTGGGACATTGTCAACACTGGACTGCTCTAATTTTGTGCTTCAAATGCATATTATTTTGCTTCTGACATTATTTGTTGTGATGTTACATATTTTGCTTTAGTATGAAGCAGTGTAACAAAAAGTTTCTCTTCAGATATTTCCAACTAAGTAATTATGAGATTACTCGTAACTGTTGTGACTGATAGGTTTGTTTCCACAGGGGCTTGTCGACATTCCTTCATTGAGTACATTCAAGATTGAGATTGATGGAGTTTTTTTTGGTCTCTGAGGAAATCAATGGCAATAGAGAGTGAGTGAGAAACTGGTGCTTCGGTAGGAAACCGGTCACGATCATCTTGAGAAGTGAAACAGGCTCAAGGGCCAAAATGCTGTCTGTTTCTTATGTTGTTCTTACCTTCCCTAGTGCCTATGCCTGAGCTCTTTCTGGGGGAGGTTGGCCCAACCTCAGTTAACGCCCACACCCCTTTAACAAGAAACAGACTTTTTCCCAAGTCGGGTTTGCGGAGCTGGCAATTTTCCCAACTGGAGAACAAATATTCTGGCCTTACAATGGAATTCATTTGTAATGTTGACACTCTTCCCCAGAGAATCTTTTATTCTAAGGCAACTAATCAAACCTATTTCATAACACAGATAATTTTATCCCTAGTCAGTTCCATCACATGTTGATATAGGAAACTGTAATCCAAAGTCCCAAGATGGTGCCCTGGAGACATACATTTGAATCGCACCACAACCTATGGTGAAATTTGAATTAAATAAAATCTGCTATTAAAACTAGGACTAATGGACAGTATATGACCATTGTCAAAGGTCATAAAGGCTCAACTTCAGCTGGAGCTGCTAAGTCGATGATCCATTTTAGCCGCTTTCTAAGGCACCCAGCGTCACAATCACCAACCTTCAGATAATTTGATTCACTCTACATTTCAAGATATGGTCAAAGAGACACAAACTGCAAAGGCCACAGTCCCTGACAGCATTGTGGCAATGGCTCTGAAGATTTGAGGTGCAGAAGTAGCTATGTCCCTCATCAAACTATAGCTACAAAACTGCCATCTACTCAGCAATGTGAAAAATCAGCTGAGTATGTTCTTGTCCACAAAAAGATAGGCATCCAACCTGACCAATTATCCCTATCAGTTTATTGTCAAAGATCAACAAATCAATGAAAGAGCTTGTTTTTAGAATGATCAAATAGCATTTGCTCATCAACAACTTGCTCAGTTTGGGTTTCACCAGGGTCACTGAGAAATTGAGTTTATTACAGCTTTGGTCAAAACATGGACAAAAGGGTTGAACTCCAGCAGTGAGAGTGACTGCCCTTGACATCAAGGCAGCTTGTGTCTGAATAAAGCATCAAGGGCCTGAGCAAAACTGGAATCAATGGGAATTGGGATAAAACTCTTCCCTGGTTGGAAGTATACCTAGCACAAAGGAATATGGTTGCGATTGTCGAACTTCAGTCATCTCAACTCCAGGACATCTCTGCAGGAGTTTCTGAGAGTACTACACTAGGTCCAATCATTGTTAGCTGCTTCATCAATGAGTTTCTTTGCACCATGTATTCAAAATTGTGTAGTCATCAGTGTACATCCCTAACATTTAGCCCATTCATTAGTGTTCAGATACTGAAGTAGTCCGTGTTCATAAAGGTCTGAACACCATGTAGTATTGGACTGATAAGGTGCATGTAACGTTTGCACTACAGGTAATGACCATCTCCAAGAAAGAATCTAACTATCACCTTTGACCTTAGTTATTTTATCGTAACAGTGTGCTCCCTCATTATCTGGAGGTTGTCATTGATGAAAAACTGAACCGTACTGGCCATATAAAATCTGTGGCTACAAAAGTAGGTTAGAGTCTAGGAATTCTGCTGTAAGTAACTCACCTCCTGACTCCCAGTGACTCTCCACCATTTATAAGATACAAGTAAGGATTTTGATGGAACATTCTCCTCTTGCCTGGAAAGGTACAGCTCTGACAACACTCAACAAGCTTGACACCATTCAAAGCAAAGCAGTCCATCCACTATCTTTAATGTTCACTCCTTTGTCATTGATGCATAGCAAATTGTGTACCATCTACAAAATGCACTGCTGACACTGTCAAACCTATGACCTCTGCCATCTCAATGACAAAGTTGGCAGATGCTTGGGAGCATCACCAACTGCAGTTCTCCTCCATGCCACATGCCATGTTAACTTGCGATTATATCACTGTTCCTTCTCTTGTCACTGGGTCAAAATCCTGGAACTCTCTTCCAGTAGCACTGCAGATGGACTGCAATGATTCAAGAGGATAGCTCACTGCTACCTTCTCCAGAACAATCAGAATGAACAATAAATGCTGACCTAACCTACAATGTCCACATTGCCTGAACAAATAAAGAAAACTCTTGCAAAATTATTCTACAAATTTATCTTGCAGATTACCTTTGTCAGTTTCATTTGTCTAGTCTATATGAAGACTCAAGTCCCTGTGACTAATTTCTTTGCAACATATCCCAAGGGATGACTCATGTCATTAAATATAAGGTTAGCTGAAAGGCAAATCTTAAAAGAAAAGAATAAAGAGCTGAGAGAAAGAATACATATTTTGCTGCATATAGAATCAGGCTCCTTCCAAATAAATATCATAAATCAACTTTGCAGTATGCTATAAAATGTTTTGAGCAGCCATTACTGTTAGGCAGGGTTGACTTGCAAGATTGTTCATGCCCACATTCATTATTTTGCTACAAATAGTGAAAAGCCAAAATCTTCTTTTCAATTTTTTTTTGTCACATCAGTATACAGGACTGTGAGGAAAGTGGAAAAAAGCAAGCTTCCTCATACTGTTTCAAGGGTTTTTTTAAAAATATTATCACTCTTGTGATAATAGTGGCTGAAGTCTTGTAAGTGGGTCTAACTGGTTTTCCAGTGTTTACAAAGGAAAGCGTCCTTCTCACAGTAAGAATGGAAATGATTAACATTCAGACAAACAAACATGTTGGTGAAATTTCAAATTTCAATTTCAACACAGTGGTAGTAATTACTAAAATATTTTTGTAACTCTGTTTATGATTTGTAGATCAGAAATAGCAGCTGTTGTCCAGATGCATGATATTTTTAAAAATAATGTAACCCCCATAGAGATATTTGTAGTTTCTAATTTTGTTCATCTGTCTCTTGTGAAATCTTCTAGTTCAGTTTTTTTTTGTCTATGAGTCAATATTGTTGTGATATTGCTTGTAAGGAGGGGCAAACTTGCTCCCTTCCTTTTAACTCCCTTCTCCACCTCCTCCACAGTTGATTGCACAAAGAATTTTAATTCTTTTTTAACATGCAGACATATTATACTTCAATTAAAAAGTAGCACTAAGAAAAATTAAAGAACCAATTTTAAAGTTTTGTTGAGTGAACAATCCAGGGGAATTTTATTACTTATTAACCCCAGGAAGAATAATACAATGCAACATCAAACATACACAGGGATAAAGAGTTTTAACCTGAAGCTATGGTTGTTTAATTAATGACTTGTATCCTCAGCAGTGGTGAAATTTATAGATATCCATGTATTATTGGTAAATTTCTTCAACTTATTTTGTCATTAGCTACTGTTAGCTGAGAGACAAAGGAAAATGTGAGGACAGAGAGTCTTCCAGTACTGCTGTTATCAATCTATTCTGTCTCGCTGCAAAAAAGTTGTTGCCAGAAATACAATTCACATGTGTATTCCCATGTCTGGCTTGATTCTTTCTTCAAGTTGGATAATCTGCAGGTGACTTTATCCCAACGTATGAAAATTCCAAAAAGATATGTATTAAATAGAGATCTGAGTTTCATTGCCTGTTTCTGTAACAGCATTAACTTCAACTGAAACTGATTGTTGTTTATTGATGTTTTCATGAGCTTGACTCAATCGGGAAAAGTAACCATTGTGGCTGCAGTGTTTTTCTTTTTTAAAATCTGTGTTAATCCATGAAAAGTTCCAGGTACTAAAATGAGGAAATGGAAGTTGAACATTGTTAGATATTTTTTAACCACTTATGGTAAAATAATATAAAACTTAATTTGTAGCACAGCAGTTGCATCTCTTCTTCAATGAACCATTTTCAAACTGCTTTCATACCTACATCATATATGTGTGTAACAAATGCATTAAGACCATTTTATCTTCCATTCCACCATGGGATTGGTAATTAAGATAATTGCCAACGTGTGTGTTGGCAATGTTTATAATTGGGAATCTGTAGACAAATGAAAGTAGAGTGAAATGACAAAACCCGCACCATAGGATGGATGATTTCCACAGGCCAAGTTTTGTTTTAAGAATGAGAAAAACAGAATATGTTCATTATATAAACTTTAACATCTGTTTTCCTTTCATTTGTATGCTGAAAAGAATTATGCATTAAACAACAGACTCCCTAGCAACCACATGTCTTCATTTTGTTGATGAGGTATATCATTCCCATGGAGTTCAACGTTTTGACATTTTATGAAAATATACAGCACAAATTAAATTCGGAGTACACTTCAAATTCATAAGTGCGCTCCTTTTTGTGACAGGATAATATTGCCATTTCTCACCCTTGCCTATTCTTCTGTAAGCTTCCCCTATTGTGCGACTGTTGGAAACAGCATAATTTCATTTTCAAAAGCATATTTAACATCTGCAAAGGAAGTCACTTTCATCCAGTATTTCCGAATTTTGCCTGGTGATGATCTTATAAAACTTCATGGGAATATAATAGCAATTTATAGGATTGAAGAATCTAATGAAAAATACTTCAGTACTCATTTTTGCTTTTTTTTCTGCTCGTGAGAAAGGCTTTTTCACAATACTAGACAAAATTTCCCACATTCAGGAATGATCTATAGATTAGCAGATAGCAAATATAGCTCTTCCAGAAAGCAGGGAGACAGAAAGCAGAAAACTTCAGGCCAGTTACCTAATATCTGTATTAAAGAAAATTCCTGAATCTGCTATGAAGGAGATTTTGACAAGATGTTCAGGCAGAATAAACATGGTTTCATGAAAGGGAGAATATGTTTGATTAACTTCTTAGAGCTCTTTGCGGAAGTAACGAGTAGTGTACCTCAGAGTGCTGGCGCCTCAACTACTTAGAATTTGCTCATATCACAAAGATAGCTGGGAAAATAAGTTACAGAGAGGACATGAGACAACCAGGCCATTAAGTTAAGGTTAAGATAACTATGAAAAAAGAGCTGGCAAATGGAGTATAATTTGGGAAAAGTAGTTGTCCATTTTAGCAGGAAGAATAAAAAAGAGGCATAGTGGTGTGAGATTGTGGAGCACTGAGATGCTACTGGACTCTGGGTGACCAAGTACACAAACCTGTGAACATTAGTATACAGAAATTGCAAGTGTTTAGGAAAGGAAATAGAATGTTATTGTTTACTGGGAAGAAGGGAGTCATTTAGCTCAGTTGGCAAGATGGCTGGTTTGTGAAGCTGAATGATGCCAAAAACAGAGGTTCAATTTCTATCCCAGATGCAGTTACCATAAAAGATTGTCCTTCACAGCTTCTCCCCTCCACCTGAAGTGTGGTGACCCTTAGGTTAAGCCACCACCAATCATCTCTCCTTAATGAGGGAGCAGCACTGTGGTTCAGTAGGACGACAGCAACTTTTGAATTGGTTGAATACATAGGTTCACATACCATTATGAAGTGTTTAAATAGGTGCAGGTATGACTTTGTACATCGGTCTGTCAGAAGAACAGTCACTAGACAAATCAGATCCCATATTCACAGATCATATTGTATTGTGTTTTTATTCAACAAGGTGGTGTTTCACTGAAATGCAAGCATGCAATTCTGGGGACTTTGTGTGCACAACAAAGAGATGTTTATTGCTCAAAAAAATTAAGAAGTTTTTAAAAGATGTTTTATAAAACCAAGTTATTTACCCATAACACAATTTGAAAGATTTTGTAATATATAAAATACAATCTCATCTATTCCAACACTGTCACTTTAGAGAACTCAAATACAAGAGAGTTCCCTTCTGTACCACATTATCAGTTTGGCTTTTCTGTTTCTTCAAATTCTTGATCTTGAGAGTTTGCTTGTCTTTTTTTTAATTCGTCATGTGGCCCAAAACCCACATGCCACTCATTCAAATTCCAAACTCTAAAGTAAATTACTAATAACTGTTAATTGTCAAGTTGAAGTAAGTTTTATCACAGTACCCCTTAAAATGGACTATTTTGATAATTTTGACAATTTACAGCTAAAGAGTAAAGAGCGACTTAATTGAAACATTGTTGGAGAAGGATTTTAAAGATACTTAGTTTTATGTTCAGTAGCACAAATCAATCTTTATTCAGAGCTCCTTACCATGCAACTTGGAAGAGGTCACTGGAGACAGACTCCAAGACTTACCCCGTCTCCTAATAATGTACAGGATATCTATACATTCCGTGTTACAATGATAACATGTGACATTGACATCAGCACTTGCCACATCCCCTCTGACCATTAGACATCTCCCCAGCTGAATAATACTAAGTGGGTGCTGTTTGTTTCCTTGTGAAGCTGCAATATTTTATTTTCCCAACGTCATAATGACGAAGTAATGTTTGCAAATGTTCCCTTACAATGTTACTTTTTTTCCGGTGTCCTTTCATGAGATTATCTGTTTATTACACAAAAAAGAAAATTTTTTAAAAAAATTTAAAAACCATGCTATTTATATGTATTTACATTTAACACAATTTGAAAGATTTTCTAATACATAGTAAAATGCAATCTCATTTATCCCACTCAAATACCAGAGATAGTTCACTCTCTACCACATTTATCAGTCTTGAGAGTTTGGTGGTCTTTTTCTTTTAACTTTATATTCTGAATATAAAACATCTGAAATATATAACATGCTGGAATGCATGGCAAAACTACACTAAGCACGGAATATAAAGTGAAATTGTTTTTGCAAGAGTTTTAAAAAAGCCAAACAAACATATTTTTGTGTGGTTTCAAGCATTACCTAATTTCCCTTCTTTGGTCTTTCTTACAAAAAAAGAGTGCACACAGTTTTCTCAAATGTAACTTGCTAGATTATACTCAACTTTCCTTCTTTCAAAAGTCTTCAAAATTGACAACAACTGACTCAAGTTTCTTTTGTGTACAGTTCCTGCAGTGTTGCTGGGTTAATGGGATTCAATTAATTTCATCCCAAACAATCTATCCCAACATTTTTGCTGATAGAAATTAAAACCACCTCGAATGTTTCCATGATGTGGAGGTGCCAGTGTTGGACAGGGGTGGACAAAGTTAAAAATCACACAACACTGCTCCCTGACTATTACCTGATGAAGGAGCAGCACTCCGAAAGGTAGTGTTTCCAAATAAACCTGTTGGACTATAACCTGGTGTTGTTTAATTTTTAACTTTGTCGACTGTTTGCATGAGCTCTTGTTTTAAAATAAAATTTGAAGATATAAAATTATTTGCCCTTTAACATTCAATTGAATTTCCCATTGCATGTTTAAACTTGCTGCCTTTATCAAGTAATCTTATCAATCTAAATTTCAGAAATAATTGCATCCAGGCTAGGAGATTTTAAACATGTTGGGAGTTCCAGCAGTTTAGAGTTCACCTGATTTCAAAGACTCTGCTTCCACAAGACTTCCAGCTCCCTTGATGTGTTATTGAAACCTGTTCAGAAGCAAAAAACAGAGAACACAATCCACTGGAAAATGCCCAGTGGGTTAATAATACACTGAGTCCCAAATCTCACCACACACATGGTGTGTAAGAAGATGTAAAAAGTCAGCAGGAAGAGTTAACTCTGCTGGTCTCAGAAAGGGCAGAGCCCAAGACACCAGGTCATACTTAACGTATTCAGGTTAAAAAACTGTCAGAAACTCTTTTAATAGGGTCAACTGATATTTTAATTTTCTTTTGTCTTAAAGAAAACCTTTTCTAAGAAGGTATATGGACAAAACATTTCTCATTCCAAATTTGGAGTTCAAATTGATGTCTTCCAAAAAGGATTATTTATGTTTTGAGAACAAGCTAAACCATTTTTCTTTCACAACATATTTTCTACAGCAGCTTAAAAAAACTTTTTAAATTTTTCAATGAATTAAAATTTCAAGTCAGACTACTCCTTGTTTTAATACTGATTTCAGTCGAATATTAGGAATGCTTTCCTTGTAATTGTTATGTGTATACAATCCAATTTTCACAGAGGGCTTCTTTAACTTTACTGGGAGAAAGGGACTTGCTGGTTTCTTCTCTAACTGTGCCTAAGGGTCCTATTCCTTTGCCCACCCCGTCTGGCTCATAGGTGATATTGCACACTGGTTTTGCCTCACTGCGTAGAGATGAATTAGTGGGGGAAACACTGTCAACAATATTCTCAAGGTCTTGCAAGATAACAGTCCCAGCTATTGTTTGTTAATAGATTTCTGCTGGGCATGTTTTGAATTTTTTCTATCCCAGAGGAACAGTCCATTTCACCATCAGTTTCAGTATCCAATTTTTCCAGTCTCAATGTCAGGTCTACCTGCAGCCTTTTCTTCTACAGTCCTTTCCTCTTCATCAGAAATGAGTGGGATAGCCCAAGGGAGCTGACAGATAAATGGGAAAGGGGAGTGGGGCTGGGGTGAAGGTAGCTGGAAATGCGATAGGTAGATGAAGGTAAGGATGAAAGTGATAGGTCAGAGAAGAGGTGGAGCAGAAAGGTGGGAAGATGGACAGGTAGGATCAGTCCTCAGTAAAGGCCTCACCTTCAACCCTTATGCCCTCGGATCAATGAATTCAACATGTGTTGAGACATCAAACTTTTCTTCCGCCGCCTCCCCCCTGGGCCCACTTTTTCCATCAGGACACCGACCCAGCCTCAGAGGACCCCTTCTCCTGCCTTCAACGCACCCCATCCATCTGGACACCCCATGCTGGTCTGTAACCGCCCTCGATCTCTTCATTTCCAACTGCTGCCGTGACATTAACCACTTCAACCTATCCACTCCTCACACCCACTCCAACGTCTCACTCTCAAAACATGCATCCCTCTAGTCCCTCCACTCCAACCCTGCCCTCACCATCAAACTAGCAGATGGAGGGAGGGGGCACAGTGGTACTTTTGCGCACCAACCTCTACACCGCTGAAGCCAGGTGCCAACTCACAAACACCTCCTCTTACTTCCCACTTGACCAGGACCTCACCTCCCATCACCAAACTATCATCTCCCAGACCATGCACAACCTCATCACCTCAGGTGATCTCCCACCCACAGCTTCCAACCTCATATTCCGGGAACTCCACACGGTATGGTTCTACCTCCAAACCTAACTGCCCTGGTCGACCCTTTGTCTCAGCCTGCTCCTGCCACACCAAACTTATCTCTGCATTCCTTGACACCGTCCTGTCCCCCTTAATCCAGGAACTCCCCACCTACATATGGGACACCACCCAAACCCATCACTTCCTCCAAGACTTTCATTTCCCTGGCCCAAATGCTTTATCTTCACCATGGATATCCAGTCCCTATGCATATCCATCCCCCATGACAAAGGCCACCTAGCCTTCCATTTCTTCCTCTCCCGCCAACCAGTACCCTTCCACTGACACACTCATTTGATTGACTGAACTGATCCTCACCCTCAACAATTTCTCCTTTTAATCCTCCCACTTCCTCCAGACCAAAGGGGTAGCCATGGGTACCTACATGGGCCCCAGCTATGCCTGTCTCTTCGTCAGGTACATGGAACAGTCCATCTTCTACACTACACCAGCACCAATTCCCACATTTTCCACTGCTACATTGATGACCGTATTGGCGCCACCTCGTGCTCCCATGAGGAGGTTGAACAGTTCATCAACTTCACCAACACCTTCCACCCCGACCTGAAGTTCGCCTGGACCATCTTGGACACCTCTCGCCCCTTCCTGGACCTCTCCATCTCCATTTCTAGCGACCGACTCAACATGAACATCTACTTCAAACCCACCAACTCCCACAGCTACCTGGACTACACCTTCTCCCATCCTGCCTCCTGTAAAAACACTGTCCCTTATTCCCAATTCTTCCGCCTCCGCCGCTGTTCCGAGGAGAACAAATTCCACCATAGAACATCCAAGATGGCCTTCTTCTTCAAAGACAGCAATTTCCCCTCTCATGTAGTCGGTGATGTCCTCCAGTGCATCTCCTCCACTTCACGGACATTTGCACTTGAGCCCCACCCTCTCGGTCCTCACCCTCCACCCCACCATACTCCGGATACAACGCATCATACTCCGCCATTTCTGCCACCTACAAACAGACCCCACCACAAAGAATATATTCCCCTCCCTACCCCTATCTGTGTTCTGGAGAGACTATTTGCTCCACGACTCCCTTGTTAAGTCCACGTTTCCCCCCCACCACCCCACACCACACCACCACCAACCCACCCTCCACTCCCAACACTTTCCCTTGCCACTGCAAGACCTGCAAAACCTGTGCCCATACCTCCGTCCAAGACCATAAAGGATCCTTCCATATCTGACAGTGATTTACCTGTACTTCCACACATATCATCTACTGTATCCGTTGCTCTCAATCTGGTCTCTACACTGGGGAGAGAGGAGGCCAACTTGTGGAATGTTTCAGAGCATATCTCTGGGATGGATGTACTAATCAACCCCATGCCCTGTGGCCAACCACTTCAACTCCCCCTCCCACGCCACCATTGACATGCAAATCCTGGGATCTCCTCCACCACCAAACCCTAGCCATCCGACACCTGGAGCAAGAACACCTCACCGTTTGGAACCCTCCAGCCACATGGAATCAATGTGGATTGCACCAGTTTTCTCATTTTCCCTCCCCCCACCTTTATCCCAGCTCCAACCTTCCAACTCGGCACTGCCCTCTTGAACTGTCCTACCTGTCCATATTCCTTCCCACCTATCCGCTCCATCCTCGTCTCCGACCTATCACCCACCTTCAATCTACCTATCACATTCCCAGTGAACTTCTCCCCAGCCCCACCCCCTCCCATTTATCTCTCAGCTGCCTTAGACCACCACCTCATTCCTGATGAAGAGCTTATGCTCGAAATGTCGACTCTCCTGCTCCTCGGATGCTGCCTGACTGTGCTGTGCTTTGACTCTGATCTCTAGCATTTGCAGTCCTCACTTTCTCCTACAGTCCTTTCCTGTTGGGAATCATTTTTACCTTGTAGCTCTTTTCCCAACTGCCACAGCTTTCTATTTTCTTTATCCACCTGGAAAGCACAAAAATGGGCACTGTCGGCTAACTTTTTATGTACAGTTTCTAAAACAGTTCTTCCTTTTGTAATCTCTTTTGCCATTCTATCAAGGACACACTTATAATTACCATCGCATATTTCTACAGTTTTCAGTACAGCTCTCACTACCGATGAGCCTAACTTTTCCATTAAACTATCTACAAGTTGCATTTTGGAATATGACAGTGACAAGATGACCTCAGTTAAAGACTACTGCTTCTCATAGCTTCCTAAACCTAAAACCAATTAAACCACTACTACGTTAATTAGGTGGATAAACACAACTGTGGTAATTGGGAATGATTCTCTGATATTAGGGGATAAAGAGCCTGTTGGCATCGAATGTTTTGGTCTTGGTGAAGTGGTGGGGACAATATCCTGCTCTCCAGCCAAGGTATTAGGGAACTTGTCCCTCGTTTTCCTCCTCTCCTTTCTTCTTGTTGAACATTTTGCGCAAACCCTGCTCCTGAGTTGTTAACAGGCTTTAAGGTGGTGTAAGGCAGGATGGGGCTTCCCTCTATTATCTACAGCCATTTGTCTAAAGGATGTTAGTTGCACTTATAATTTCAGAATATGTACATGTATAATATCGAACAGCAATTACTTAAAAAAGCTTTGATTATAGCGGGATCAGACTTTCCCTTCTATTCTTTACGAGAAAGCAAGTTTTCTGTTTCTCACTAAGAGTAGCTGTAATGGCATGTGTTACAACATGGGTTGAACCACTCTGCTAATTTAAACCAGCTACACAGAAAAGATTCACCCATGCTGTAATCTGTTAAAATTCGAGAGGCAAAGAACTATCCCCAAAGTCACTATTTAAAGTAAAAATTTAAGAACTTTATTCTTTAAGTCTAACAGAGAATACTAACTAACAACTATTTACTACTTCTTTCTCTTAAACCTATCTTTTACATCCCTATCTACAATTCTTGTTCAATAAAAATCCCGATTACGATTTACAAAAAAAAACACATTTCAAAACTAGTCAGCTTTGCTAAGTTTCCTCTGTAGATGCTCTCTGCAGGTCAGTTTCTATGTTCTGCTGTATAAACTTCTTCCCAGATAGGTACTTCTCAGAGAGCTCAAAAACTAGCAGCCTACATCTGTTGATTTTTTTTGGCAGTTCTCTCCTAAGTGTTCAAAATGTCCGGTTTTTTTATATCCCAAAACATCCGATTGTTTCATTGGATTTTAATCTTATCAAAATGCTAAATTCAAACTTGATTGGATTTTGGTATCTTGGATATAATTTAAACTGATTGGCTGAATTTGAATTTGTTTTTTGTCTCATGGCAACCCATCTACTCTAGCTGTTTCGATGAAATGTTACATTGTTACCTTGTTCCAGACTCTCTGTGCTTCTCTAAGTCCTTGCTAGCTTTTCAACTCTCTTAAAGGTACAGTATATCTACACCTTCATAACACCTCCCCCCTTAAGAGAAAATAAGCTATCATAATGAAAAGACGGATTCTTTTTTTTTTATTCTTTAAACGCATTACCTAAACATACAGATAACTTTAATCTAAGTTCATATTAACTTGTCCCACCTATATAAAACATTGAATAGATGTATCTTATCTATCCTTTATCAGTTAAATCTGCAATAATGCATCTGCGATTACATTCTTACAACCTGCAACATGTATGAATTTTAAATTAAAAGTCTGTAACATAAGACTCCAATGAAATAGTCTCATTCTTGTCTTTAAAACATTCTAAGAATGTAAGCGGATTGTGATCCATGTACACACATTGTTCATGACATACCCATTAAAATGTTGTAAGGCCAGTACCAAAATCAATACTCCTTTTTTTTGATCATGGAGAATTTCCTCTGGTGGGTGTTGAGTTTCTTCGAAAAGTAAGCAACTAGCTGTTCAACCTCAGCCTTATCTTCCTGTAGCAGTACAACTCCAACTCCCATGTCACTAGCATCGATGGCAACTTTAAAAGGTTTTGAAAAGCTTGGTTTGGTGATTAATATCACTTTCAAATGGTCAAATGCCTCCTGGCATGGTTCTGTCCACTAAAACTTTGTGTTCTTCGGAAATTGGTTAACGGTGCCACTATACTGCTGAAGTTTGAAACAAACTTCCAATAGAATCCATTAAGTACTAAGGATCAAAGCACCTCTTTCTTAGAGTTTGGCTGGGGAAATTCCTCAATGGCCTTCATCTTTGCGTTCCATGGGGTCAACCTTCCATGACCAATGTTATGTCCCAAGAACTTCACTTCTGCTTTTGCGAATTCAGTTTTATTTAAGTTTATCAGCAGTTTTGCTTCTCATAGTCATTAAAAGAGCTCTGCCGCCTGTACCATGTGATCTTTCCAGGACTCACTAACGATCACTACATCATCCAAATAGACTGCACAGTTTGTTAACCCAGCCACAACTCTGTTCAAGAGTCTGTGGAATGTGCCGGGTGCATTCTTCATTCCAAAGGGCATCACTTTAAACTGATATAGCCTATTTGGAGTTAGAAACGCAGAAATTTCTTTTGCTGTCTCTGATAAAGGTACCTGCCAGTAACCACGCAGTAAGTCCAACTTGGTGATGTAACTGGCTTATCCGACTTTCTCGATTCAATCCTCCAATATCGGAATTGGATAGGAGTCTGATTTTGTAACTGCGTTGACCTTCCGATAATCCACGCAAAATTGCTGAGTCCCGTTTGGTTTGGGAACTAAGACGATCAGTGAACTCAACTCACACTGGCTTGGTTCAATTATATCCTCATCAAGCATGGCCTTCACCTGCTTCTGGACTTGTCTGGCTTTGAAAGGATTAAGCCAATAGGTGTGTTGTTTTATCGGAGCAGTATTCCCTATGTCTACTTCATGTACAATAACTTGAGTCCTCCCTAGCTGATTCTTACATTTGTCCTTATACTGCAGTAACAAACCTTTCAAATGCATTTTATGTTCCTGAGACAGATAGTTTACCAATCTATCCAACTCCTCAAGGACTTCTTCATTTTTTAATCTATTTTGAGGCACATCAAAATCCACCCCATCTGGATTTGATTCCTCACTCTGCGGGGCAGTAACTAACACCTGTTTCTCCAGTTCTTTCTCTCTCATATAATATGGTTTCAGCATGTTTACATGACATACCCAATACCATTTTTCCTATCTGACATCGTTACTAGATAGTTCACCTGACTCAACTTTTTCTCAATTTGATAGGGACCACTAAACCTGGTTTTGAAGGGATCTTGTTTCACTGGTAACAGTACTAACACATCATCCCCTCAGAAAAGCATCCGAGTGTCAGAGCTTTTATCTGCCACCTGCTTCATTCTATACTGTTCTGTATTCTATATTTCCGCCACCTCCAAACAGACCCCACCACCAGGGATATATTTCCCTCCCCACCCCTTTCCGCCTTCCACAAAGACCGTTCCCTCCGTGACTACCTGGTCAGGACCACACCCCCCTACAACCCACCCTCCCATCCTGGCACTTTCCCCTGCCACCGCAGGAACTGTAAAACCTGCACCCACACCTCCTCCCTCACCTCTATCCAAGGCCCTAAAGGAGCCTTCCACATCCATCAAAGTTTTACTTGCACATCCACTAATATCATTTATTGTATCCGTTGCTCCCGATGCGGTCTTCTCTATATTGGGGAGACTGGGCGCCTCCTAGCAGAGCACTTTAGGGAACATCTCCGGGACACCCGCACCAATCAACCACACCGCCCTGTGGCCCAACATTTCAACTCCCCCTCCCACTCTGCCGAGGACATGGAGGTCCTGGGCCTCCTTTACCGCTGCTCCCTCACCACCAGACGCCTGGAGGAAGAATGCCTCATCTTCCGCCTCGGAACACTTCAACCCCACGGCATCAATGTGGACTTCAACAGTTTCCTCATTTCCCCTTCCCCCACCTGACCCTAGTTCCAAACTTCCAGCTCAGCACTGTCCCCATAACTTGTCCGGACTTGTCCTACCTGCCTATCTCCTTTTCCACCTATCCACTCCACCCTCTCCTCCCTGACATATCACCTTCATCCCCTCCCCCACTCACCCATTGTACTCTATGCTACTTTCTCCCCACCCCCACCCTCCTCTAGCTTATCTCTCCACGCTTCAGGCTCACTGCCTTTATTCTTGATGAAGGGCTTTTGCCTGAAACGTCGATTTCGCTGCTCCTTGGATGCTGCCTGAACTGCTGTGCTCTTCCAGCACCACTAATCCAGAATCATTCCAAACTGTGCCTTCTTTAGGTGTTGTTAAGCTAACTCACCACTTGATTTACTCTCACCCTCACCTCTGATACATAACTAAGTGTGAGATCTCTGACTTTGATCCTGTTGATTTTTCTTTAATTTTAAAGGACCTCTCCCTTCATGGCCAAATATTAATTCGAAGGGAGTGAACTGAGTAGATTCATTTTGGGCATCTCTGATAGCAAACAATACGAATGGGATATCTTTATC
Source organism: Chiloscyllium punctatum (assembly GCF_047496795.1). Taxonomy (NCBI): domain Eukaryota; kingdom Metazoa; phylum Chordata; class Chondrichthyes; order Orectolobiformes; family Hemiscylliidae; genus Chiloscyllium; species Chiloscyllium punctatum. The sequence goes on from NC_092743.1 coordinate 58,920,477, forward strand.
CTAATCATTCAGGTAATTCTGACAGTATGCTCTCAACATGGTCTTCAAGGTCTGATGCCACCTTTCGAAAGCTCCTTGGGATTCAGGGTGACTCACGCTGGATTTAAAGTGTTGTGTACTTAAGCTATCCCATAATACACCTCTGTCTGACCCTCTGCCTGTTCAGGTTTTTCCTGCACCTTTGCGTCAAACAGGGTGTCCGCTAACTGAACCTCAACTCCTTCATCTTTCTCTTTGGTTTTATGCTGTGATTTATGATAGTGGGATCTGGTTCCTACACAGTATGGGAAAATACCATGTTTTAACTCCTCAGTTTCTTGGTCTTCCTTGGGCTGCTCCACAACAAGGGGTATCACTCCCACCTAGACTCTGCTAAATCATTCCCAAGAACAAACTGGATTCCTGGAAATGACACTCTGTCAATCACTCCCACTGTTACTTCCCCAGTCTTGAGTTGGTACTCCAACCTGATCTTACATGGGGAAAGCTAAATTTCTGTTCATCTATCCCACAAATTACCATACTCTTGGGTAACAGATCAGAAAGAGTGCATATTCACTCATTTCTTACTATCAGCGACTGGCTGATCCTATATAACTTTGTTTCCTTCTCCCCCTGTTCTTTCTGAGTAAACCTTACCCAGAGAGGTGAATTTTTTATCGAGGTCACGTACTAACTCCATACCCAGTGCCTGCCTCGGCTATGCACTCTCCTGCAGCTCCTCAGGTCTTCTTGGGGTTTCATTTACAACCTTCACTGATGCTTAGCTCTTTTACCACATCTTTTCCCACAGTGCCTTTCTTTAACAACCAGCACTGTGACTTTTTGTGTGCCACTTTACCACAGTGGAAACGCCTGAGGCTCTTCACCTCCTTTCCACCCTCTTGGGCTCTTTTGTTAACCTGTGGTAAACTTTACCAATGTGCTCTACTCTTGGTTTTGTAGTGTAGGATCTCCCCTTCTCCCAACTTCTATCCCTCAGCACGAAATTCTGGCCGGAAGCATGTCTTATATACCAATATGTAGTCATCTGCTAAGTCTGCTGCCCTACTCACTTCCTGATCTTTCTGTTCTTGCACATGAATTCTTACCATCTCTGGAAGTGAGTTTTTAAGTTCCTCCAGCAGAATAATCTCTCTTAGAGCCTCAAAGGTGCGACGTATCTTTAAACATGCACCCATTTATCAAAATGACTATGTTTAATTCTTTCGAACTCAACCATAAGTCTGACCTGGTTCTTGCTTTATGTTTCTGAACCGCTGTCTCTGTGCTTCTGGTACCAATTCATAATTCAAGTAGCCTGTTGACCTTTTCATAATCTCTTGCCCCCTTATCTGACAGCACGTCAAATACCTCACTAGCTCTGAAGATCTGGACCTGGGCTGGGGGTAGGGGTGAGGGTGGGGGGGAGGGGAGATGGTTCTCTCTTGCCGGTGATCAGTCAATAAGCACTCACAATCAGTCTGGTTCTTTAAAACTTCATTCGGCTGGGTACGGAAGGTCCAGAAACACAGAAGTTGTGTACATCCGTATTCCTCGGAGGAGCTGCAAATGTGGCTTAAAACAAAGACATTTTTATACTTTGCTTAAAGAAGGGTACAGGCCATGATCACATAGTACATTCAGACAATTACCAATCAATACATGATACTACTTTATTTGACAGCTACTGGGTCCAGGGATATTTCTTAGGAACCAACTTTGTTTTCCAACACTCATGAACTGAGCATTTGCAACCGAATCTGAAGGTCAGTTTGGATGGCCAGTAATGTCTTGTTATTTCTATGCTGTAAAGGGAGCATTGTCTGCTAATCTCTGTTGAAGCAGACTGTGGTTAGTCAATTAGGCAGTGATAGCAGAATTGTCAATTTGCAGCCTAGAAGCCATTTTGTCATGTTATTTGCATCGAGAAGCCATTTTCCTGCCACCTAAGTTATTAAGAACATCTGTTAAGCAGTTGTTCCTGACAACAACTAGTTATCTCAACCTATATTCAGGTTTCAGATCCTCAGCTCTGCCTACCAGTTTAATCTGAATAAGCATTACCCATAAATCCTTGGACTACTCCATCTGCCTAGCCAGTATTTCAAATGAAGTAAAGAAGGCTTCAACATCTTTCTCATCAAATTGTGGCAGAGTTTTGATATATCTTTTAATGTCGGTCATGTTAACTTTACTCAGTCGCAACTTCTCAAGTTCAAATTCTCTCTCTTTCTCTTTCCCTCTCTCTTTGTTTATTATCTAACTCTCATTTTCCTCAGTTGTAATTTATATTTTTCTAACTCTATCGAACTTGTCTGTTTCTCTGATACACCTAAGTATTTGAGTAACTCCCTTACAATTTCAGCTTTATTTTTGTCCTTGGTTAAACCCAAATCTAGTTTTTTTGCTCATTCTCAAAGTATGGCCTTTTTCTTTCCTTGTAAATTTCTTGGCAAATTTGAGAATGATCTGCAAATCTCAGAACCTCTTTAGAAATTTTGAGCCATTTCTCTCACTTTCAATTTAATCAACCGTAAATCAGTGAAAGTAAACAAATTGTCTCACCTACGTTTTATTTTAAGATCTAGGACACTACCCAGCAAGTATTCAAATCTACTGGACTTTTTCAGACCCCATATCTATTCAAATCCGTCTAAACCTGTTCAAATCACGAATGCGAGACCCAAACTGTTCCAATCCTGGCAACAAGCCCCCAAACTGTTACGACACAGGTTAAACCCCTCTGCTAATTTAAACCAGCCAAACAGAAAAGACTCACCCCATGCTGAAATCTGTTAAAATTCAAATGGCAAGGAACAATCCCCAAAGTCACTATTTATCATATAAATTTAAGAACTTTATTCTTTAAGTCAACAGAGAATATTAACTAACAACTCCTTTCTCTTAAACCTATCTTTTACCTCCTCATCTACAATACTAGTCCAATAAACATCCCAATTTAGTTTCAAAACTAGTCAGCTTTGCCAAGTTTCCTCTGTAGATGTTCTGTCCAGTTCAGTTTCTATGTTCTGCTGTACAAACTTCTTCCCTAGACAGGTATTTCTTAGAGAGCTCTGAAAATAGCAAAGCTACATCTGTTGGTCATTTGGCAGTTCTCCCTAACTGTTCAAAATGTCAGTTTTTAAATACCCCAAAACATCGGATCATTTCATTGGTTTTTAATATTATCAAAATACTAAATTCAAACTTGATTAGATTTTGGTATCATGGGACATAATTTAAACTGATTGGCTGAATTTGAATTTGTTTTTGTCGCATAACAACACAGCTACTCTTGCTATTTTGACCAAATGTTATATCGTTACCTTGTTCCAGACTCTCTCTGTTTCTCTAAGTCCTTGCTAGCTTTTCAACTCTCTTAAGGTACAGTACCCCTACACCTGTATAACACATGTACACATGCACCTGATATTTGCAGTCTATTTGATGAGGGTGACAATCAGGGACAGGCATCAAATTGTCAGAGATGAGGGTGAGTGGCAGTGATGGATGGGAATATGGCTAAGAGCATAGAAAGAGAAGGATGAGTACATGTGCAAGTAAGGGGTAATATGATGGGCAAGTTTTGCCAAGGTAGAGTATGGGGTGGAGTGAGAAACACAGCAAGATGTAGTTGAATATGCAAGTACACATCTTTCCAGACCTCACTTGGTCATTAAAGTGCTAGCTACTTTGAATCCAGTAGCACAGCACAATACTCCTGCTAATGACCACCTGGGGCAGCTCCAGCCATATTTCCTTTGCAGCAGCAATGGTTCTCTTCTTGACAGGTTTCATTGAAGTGGAGTGTGGCCTTTTGAATTCATTGTCACACCATGCCTTCTCCCGATCCTCCAAACTCCCCCCAAATGGTCCTTTAAGAAATACTCGAGTTGAACTGCCATTATCAACCTCCGCACTATGTTCTCTGCCATTCAGTAGATGTTAAACTCAGAAACAAAATTTGACTGCGTTAAAACCTGGAAGAAAGCAAAAGTCTCAATAAACGGCAACCTGATGATAATCAGGTAACTGAGCCAGCAGTTTAAAGCTGGTGAAATTAATTCTGGGATAAAATATAATTTCCTGAGAGGAACCTTCGAAATGGGATACATGGATATGTCTAGCTTTTGGCTTATTTTTAAAACTTGATCAAATCATACTTGATAACGGCAGGTGTACATTCTTTACAAAAATCAACTTTTTTTTGCTCCAACTAATTTTGTTTTGGAATGCTGAAATTCTTGTAGAATGCGAAACAATGAAACGACTCGACTCTGAATTTACAGAGATAGTGATTCCAACACATGTCACTTCTTATTACTTCTCATTTTTATAAGTTAAAAGTTCCAACTCATGAAGCATAACTAAAAATCACATCAAAGCATACTTGGAATAATTGTCCTAATGACACCCAGGCCTAAAGTTCTTAAAACAAACACTTAGAAATGCAGTTCAGGCCAGCTAACCAAAGATATTTTAAAGTTCCACCAGACGTCTCCTATGGCTCTTTAAGTCTAATCTAAAGCCAAACCAAACAGAAAATTCTTACGGCAACTCATTTCAAAGAGCAAAGATGTTTCTTTCCAGGCACAAAGTGTTGCAAGTTTCAATTAATTCAGGTAGCTAAGATGAAACTAAAGTTTATTTATGGAACATTATCCGAAAAAAGATGTTTACACCAGTAAGGTCGTTACCTTCATACAGATGGCTGTTATGATCTTGAATGCATTTGTTGAAAAAGGTGGCATCAGATTCAATGCAAGTTTCACAAGGCAATTGGATGTATATTTGAAAAGAACAAATTTGCAGTGTTATGATTTGAGAGGGCAGATGGGGACTTGATTAAATGTCTCATCAAAGAAGCACCTCCAACAGTAAAGTACTACTTCATTATTACACTCAAGTGTCAACCTAAATTATGTGCTTAAGTCTCTGTGATGGACCTAATTACTCATGACCTTGTGATTAACAGCCAGATGTTCTCCCACTGAACCATGACCAGCCAGCAGTTAAAGAATCAAAACCTCATGTTACCATTCATTGTATTACTATCCTTGACTGTTCCAGTCAGAATGCAATACAGACCAGGCTTCATCATGACATATTTTCTGCTGCCTGTCAGAAGAGAGGTTTATCTTTAAAATCATGCTTTTCTGTGCTCACTTACCTGATTGCATCCATCTGAGCAACATCTGTGTTCAATTGAAAGTGCTGCAGTTGAATATGGAATAGAAATGTAGTTCATTCGAAAATAATGGACAAGATGGAAATCTGTCTTGTTTAACGATGAAGCTAGCTGTCAGGTTAATAAGAAGCATGGATCACAGCCAATACGGGTGAACTTCATTAAAGGTGTGACACTTTTAATTATTTTTGGCAATAAATGTATAGTGTTATGATATTATGGTTTTAAGAGGTATATTGTCCTGGGAATTTTCTTTGAAGAGAGGTTTTAAAGCAAAGATACCAACCTGTCTATTGAAAGCACATAAAGTAAACAACTTGTGAGGCTCTTTTTTTAAAAATTGGAATAATAGAAGCAGCCTGAATGGGTAGGGTCAAGCTCCCACAGAAAGAAATTTTAGTTTTAGATTTTCAGTAGCAGTTGCTGCTGGATCTTGAAATTAGGTGGAAGCTGCAGTACATCTCTCCCTGAGTTTTCTCTTGATGTTTTTCCTCCCGGACTGGAGAATTGCCCGTGAGATGATCTATTTTTCTGAACTTGCCTTTTGCCAAGGGTGTTTTTATTGCATGTTACTATATTGGAATAGTTACTATTTGGTAACAAATATTTTTTTATTCTATCAGGTTTTCCAATAAAGTTAAGTTATTCCAATGTCTTCTTTCCTCTGTTGCATATAAACTCGAGTCATGATGTGGAGGTGCTGGTGTTGGACTGGGGTGGACAAAGTTAGAAATCTAGGGTTGAAAAATGTGGTGCTAGAAAAACACAGCAGGCCAGGCAGCATCCGAGGAGCAGGATAATCGACGTTTCGGGTATAAGCCCTTCTTCAACTCTGGTACTCCAGCATCTGCAGTCCTCACTTTCTCCAAAGTTAGAAATCTCACTACACCAGGTATCATCGAACAGGTTGTAATTTTAAATAAACCTGGTGGACTATAACCTGGTGTTGTGTGTTTTTTAACTTTAACTATAATGTATGAATAAAGTGTGTTTTGCTTAAAATCGAGTAGTTTGACCAATTGAATTACATCTAGAACACAACATTTTATCTTTACCTTTAAAATAAGAAAATGTTAGGGTCTGTACTATCTTCTGAATATATTCTGGGAGGGGTTTGTTCTGCTCCATAACTAATTGGGGGTTCTTGTTGGAATCAAAATCATTAATTCCGGGTTGAATTTATGATCGTTGGACTCAAACATAGTGAATGGTGAGGGTTAGTGGTTTTTATTTCAGGTGTTGAGATCAGTTGATTTAAACAGGGTGTGCCTTCCATAGTAATGGCTGTTTCATTTACTAAGAGTTCCTTGGGAGTGGAAGAAATCACTTCGGGAGTTTTACCAAAGTGAACAAGACAAAGCTTTTGGGATTAGCAAACTGGAGTTAGGGTTGTCTGTGTCTGTGAGGAAAGGGGAAATAAGTGTGACAATCGTGCAGCCATCGGAATCTTTGGAAATGGCTAAAATTCAATTGAAAATGAAGCAGCTTGAAAATGAATGGGAAATGAAACAGTTTGAATTACAATTGAAAACAGAGGAAAAAGAAAATGATAGGAAGGCCCCAGCAGAAAAAAAAGGAGAAAGAGAGAGTTTTTGAACTTCAGAGTTTGGAACTGAAAACTGAAACTTGACTTAAAATAGCAGAGGTAGAGGTGAGAAGTCTAAGCAGTGATAGGGACAGTGATGGACAGCAATCCCATCATGACCAAAGGCCTGGTGGAGAATGTTTAAACATGTCCAAGCATGTTTAAACATGCCTGAGTTCAATAAAAATTGTGTTGAAGCCTTTTTTACATTGTTTGAGAAAGTGGCTAACCATATTAAATGGCTGTTGACCATGTAGGTATTGTTGATCTGAACAAAGTTGGTAGGTAGTGCTAGTGAGGTATTTGCAGCACTATCAGAGGAGGTATCTGGAGAGTATAATGATGTGAAAAATGCTATAATAAGTGCATATGAGTTAGTACCAGAAGCCTACAGACAACAGTTTAGGCATTTGAGGAGAAAACATTGTCAAACATACATTGCGTTTGAAAGGATCAAAGTAATTTTGATCGGTGGACAAGGGCATTGAAAATAGATCAAACATTTGATGCTCTTCGAGAGACAATCATTTTGGAGGAATTCAAAAACTCACTTCCTGAAGTATTGAGAGCTCGTATGGAAGAGCAGAGTGTTAAGACTGTAAGATGAGCAGCAGAAATAGCTGATGTTTATGATTTGATTTATAAATCAAAGTTTGGGCTTACGACATCAATTGTAAATTGTGATGGATAGAAATTGGGGAAAAGAGAAATCTTCAGATGGTAAGGGAAAAGGAGATCTCATTGATGATAATTTACCACAGGGTAAAATGGAAACCTATGAGGGGGAAGAGAAGTAAAGAAACTCAGGTGTTTTCACTGCAATAAAGTAGGCCACATGAAGTCACGGTGTTGGTGGTTTAGAAAAAACACTGAGAAGATGGATGTGGCAAATCAGAATAAACCAGGGAGTTTTATTGAAGTGGTAAAGGAAAGCACAGTGGAAGCTAAAGAGCTGCAAAAAAAAGTACAGACTGATCAGGGGTTGGTTGAGTACCAGATCACAATAAATGTGGAATTCATGTGAGAAAAGCAGCATTCCATTATATAAAGTGCATTTGGACAGCCTGGTGAAAAGTGGAGGAGTGGTGGGAGGAGTAATAGAGAAATGTTCAGTTCCAGAAATACAGTTTATCATTGGTAATGTTATAACTGGATCACAGGTGGGAGTGATGCCTACTGTGGTTGAAAAGCTGATGCAAAATCATGCAACTGAGGTGTTACATGACCTATATCCCATTATTTTTCTTGACTGTGTGGTAACAAGGTCACAAAGCTACAGGTTGAAGCAGGAGGAGAAATCAAGGAATAAAGATAAGGAAGTTGAAGTTCAATTATCAGAGACTATGTTTGATTAAATGGTTGAGAAAAAAAATTGGTGAAGGACAAAGTGCATATTTTTTGTTCAGAGAAATTAACTGAAGTACAACATAAAAATAAAAAACTAAAGTAGTTATGTCAAAAGGCATACACAGAAGAAGAACCTGAGTGTAAACCAGAATGTTAGTATCTGAAAAATGACATCCTAATGAGGAAATGGAGACCATCATACATTCAGGCAAATGAGAAATGGGCAGGTATTCATAACGCTGTACCACCAGTGGGCTATAGAAAGGAAATGTTGCAGTAGCACATGAATTACAAGTAGCAGGTCATTTTAGAGTAAGGAAAACACGAGCCAAAATACAAAAACACTTTTATTGGCCTGGACTGTATGAGGATGTGGTTGAATTTTGTCGGATATGTCGTATGTGTCAGGTAATTGGAAAACCTCACACAGTGAGAAAACCAGCACCTTAATACCCATTCCCACATTTCTAAGGGTGTTTTGCAAGGTTCATAATTGATTGTGTAGGACTCCGACCTGAAATGAAAAAATGAAAATTAGTATTTGTCAACCATAATGGATCTGTCTACTAGATTTCCAGAAGCTATTCCATTATGCAGTGTCTTGGCTAAAGGAACTTATGAAGAATTACTCAAACTTTTCACTGGATACAGACCACTTACAGAAATCCTAGGGAGTGTTGCTGAACAAAGAGACCTTAGAGTGCAGATTCATAGCTCTTTAAAAGTGGAGTTGAGGGTAGTTAGGATAGTGAAGGCAGCGTTTGGTATGCTTTCCTTTATTGGTCAGAGTATTGAGTACAGGAGTTAGGAGGTCATGTTGCAGCTGTACAGGACACTGGTTAGGCCACTGTTGGAATATTGCGTGCAATTCTGGTCTCCTTCCTATGGGAAAGATATTGTGAAACCTGAAAGGGTTCAGAAAAGATTTATAAGGATGTTGCCAGGGTTGGAGGATCTGAGCTATAGGGAGAGGCTGAACAGGCTGGGGTGTTTTCTCTGGAGCATCGGAGGCTGAGGGGTAACCTTGTAGAGATTTACAAAATTATGAAGAGTATGGATAGGAAAAATAGACAAAGTCTTTTCCCTGGGGTCGGGGAGTCCAGAACTAGAGGGCATAGGTTTAGGGTGAGAGAGGAAAGATATAAGAGACCTAAGGGGCAACTTTTTCACACAGAGGGTGGTACGTGTATGGAATGAGCTGCCAGAGGAAGAGGAGGCTGGTACAATTGCAACTTTTAAAAGGTATCTGGATGGGTCTGTGAATAGGAAGAGTTTGGAGGGATATGGGCCGGGTGCTGGCAGGTGGGACTAGATTGGGTTGGGATATCTGGTCGGCATGGACGGGTTGGACCGAAGGTCTGTTTCCATGCTGTACATCTCTATGACTCTAAATACAGTCAGATCAATTTTACATCAAATTTATTCAAGCAAGTTATGGATAGCTGAGGAATAAAACCATTAAAATCAGCTGCGTACCATCCAGAATAATGGAGAGCATTAGAACAGTGGCATCAAACCTTAAAGATCATGTTGAGAGCTATAAAGTCAAGACTATCCGGAGGATTGGGATAAAGGAATTCCATTTGTAATTTCTGTAATTGGAGATGCATCTAATGAATCAATTAAATTCATTCCATTTGAATTAGCTTTTGGGCATGAGGATGAGGGCACCACTGAAATCAGAGAGATTTGTTTGAGTCAGAGTTCAGAGACGACACATTTGGGCTACGTGTCAAATTTTAGGGAAAGATTAAATATAGTGTGTGAGTTGGCTAGACAGATTTTGACAGTAGCATAGCATGTGATGAAACAAGCAAACAGGAAATCAAAAGTTCATAATTTTGCTTGTAGGGATAAAGTGCTGTTGTTACTTCCAGGCAAGGGTTAGTAGGCCTTATCAAACTGAAACAAAATTGACTGAGGTGAATTATTTGATACAAACACCAGATAGAAAGAAATCTCACAGAGTACATCATGTGACTATGCACAAAAGGTATGTTGTTGGGAAGGAAAAATAACATAAAACAAGAAAAAGTTAGTGTCTAGTCTATCTTCTGAACATATTTTGGGGGGCTTTGGTCTGGCTCATAACAGCAAAAGCTAATTTGCATACAGGTTGCACAGGACCTTTTGGTGTGGCCGTACAGCTTAGAGGGAATGTTATTCAAATTGGCTGTACTTATTATTGCAAAGTGACAAATGGCAGCAACCAGGAGCACATTTTGACGTGAATGTGAATGACACAGTCATTTGTGGAGCACCACCTTCTACCTTTCACCAGTCTGAGAAGCTCCTGTGAGGAGTAGAGGGAAGTGGGAGTTAAAATCTGTACTTGTATTTCACTATAGTTTGACATCCAGTCCAGTCTGACTAATCGACATGGTGACCTAGGTTAGGCTGTGTACACACGGTGGGGCAATAGGTTATCTTCTAAGGTTTACAGCCAATGCAACATGTTTCTGGAGCTGCCTCCAAACCAGTTAAAGCATCTACTGAGTTTATGGCTCATTACAAATCAAAAATTAGAAAACTAAACATTGTGCATAACAGACGTCTGTATCATACCGAATACATCATTATTCTGCAGCTTCGGCTCCAATGTTTTGAGCTGGAGGCTGAGCTGCAGGCACTGCAATACATCAGGGAGAGGGAATGTTACCTGAATATTTGGAACCAGGAAGCAGTCCCACTGTTTGGGATATAGTCATCTGATTTGATCAGTGGCCAGGGACAGGAGACTGGCTGCAACTGAGGCAGGGAAAGTGACCTGGAGTGCAAGAGGAATTGGGATGCATAGTAGAATTGCTTAGTACAGAGGAACCTTGATTATCTGAATGAGATGGGTGGGCACTATTTCGTTTGGATAATTGATTATTCGGATAATTGATTTTACCTTAAACAAGGGAAGCCATACTGATAATACTGTGCTCTACTAGAGAATTTATTTATAATTTTAATGTATTGAGCGCAAGAGGACACAGATTTCACATGGTGAACAAACTAAAGCAATGATAACATGAGAAAACTTTTTAAAAATGCTGTAGTAGTTGCCATTTGGCAAGGAGTGGTGAAGACATCATTAAACAAACTCCCGAACAGCTTCTATGATCGCAACAGCATTTGTCCGTTTCCAGGAATTCAGTCTCACGATAGAAAGACAGAAGCATCACCTCGCACATGCGTTTATGTTCTCGGCCTTTTTTTAAACGAATGGCCCAGTAAAGTGACAGGAATACCTGCACAGTAATGTAAAACGCTTACTTTTGCAAAGGGATGTGTAACAGCCCTTGCCTAAAAAATATCCAGTCGCTGATGCTTGTGTTTCTTTGTTTTGGCCAGTGTTTCCACGTGTTCTTCAGGGTACAGGTAATCCGAATTCTCTTTGATGTAATGTTTTTGCGGGACCTTGAACTCTGAAATTCGGATAATCTGAAATTCGGATAATCGATATTCGGATAATCGAGGTACCTCTGTACTCCAGAAATCCAGGTTTTGGGAATCGGTGTTCCAAACCTATCATGCAGATGGTGACATTTGAATCCCATTAATAAACCCGGAATTAAAAGGGGAAAGAAAAGTTGGTCATTGCCAATTGTCTTTCAAAAACCTATCTGGTTCACTAATGTCTTTTAGGAAAGGAAAGACTGATATCCTCATCTGGCTTGTCCTACATGTGATTCCAGAACCACAATTATATGGTTGACGCTAAAATGGCCTCATAAACCACTCCGTTCATAAACTCACCACAACAGTTAGGGATGGGTAACAAATGCTGACCTCACCAGCAACTTCCAATGAAAGAATAATGAAGGAATCGGGAGCCTCCATGTGTGCAATTACCCAACAAGTTTGAGAGTTCTCAATTTGTTTGAATGAGAGTAAGGGCTGTAGAGTCAATGAACTAAGTGATCATGACTCTATGGTACAGAACAACTTCCAAATGAAGAGGATGAAAAGGAATTTAGTGGTAGTAGGGACTAGTACAGTGAAGGAAATTAATACTCTGTCTGCCCCGTGCCAGGGTTTAGAATTGCTACTCAGGGCTGGAAACGAGGTTACAGTGGGAAGGAAAGCAAGGAACAAGGTTCTTGGTAATCAGCGTGAGGAGTTAAATACCAAATTAAGAAGCAGAACTTCAAAGGTAATAATTTCTGCGTTATTAGCTGAGGCATATGTATAATTTGCATTTACCAAAATAGATTTGGGAAACTAATGCGTGGCTGAAAGACTAGTATTGTGGATTGTGGGTATTGATTCATGAGGCACTGACACAAGTATATTGGAAAGTGCGGACTGTACAATTGGGACAATTTACACCTGAACTATGAAGGGACTGGTGTTCCAGCCAGCTGCACAACGAGATAAGTAGAAGTGGTGTTAAACTAAACGAAGTGTGGATAGCATATCAAATTTGGGAGGCTGTGGTAATTCAAAGGATAGAAACCAGGCAACAAAGAAAATATTGATAGGGGAAATGCTAAACAGACTGTGACAGAAAGGGTTACAGAACACAAATTTAAGAGTAAATCAGCTGATCATGCTAGAGATTAAAAAGTAATAAAACTAAAGGTTTGTATCTGAATTAACATGGTATTCAAAATAAAGCAGATAGATTAAAAGCAGAAATAAGTAAACAAGTTTTGATTGCCATTACAGAGAAATGGCTGCAGGGTATCAGAAGATTGAGATCCGAGTATTGAAGGGGATATGACATTTAGGAAGGATGGGAAGCCAGAAAAATATAAAGGAGTGGCTCTATTAATAATAGCATGATATACAATAAATTGATGAAAGCGAGGCATAATAGAACATAGAACATAGAAGAATACAGCGCAGTACAGGCCCTTCAGCCCTCGATGTTGCGCCGATCAAAGCCCACCTAATCTACACTAACCCACTATCCTCCATATACCTATCCAATGCCCGCTTAAATACCCATAAAGAGGGAGAGTCCACTACTGCTACTGGCAGGGCATTCCATGAACTTACGACTCGCTGAGTGAAGAACCTACCCCTAACATCAGTCCTATATCTACCCCCCCTTAATTTAAAGCTATGCCCCCTTGTAATAGCTGACTCCATACGTGGAAAAAGGTTCTCACTGTCAACCCTATCTAACCCCCTAATCATCTTGTACACCTCTATCAAATCACCCCTAAACCTTCTTTTCTCCAATGAAAACAACCCCAAGTGCCTCAGCCTTTCCTCATAGGATTTTCCTACCATACCAGGCAACATCCTGGTAAACTTCCTCTGCACCCATTCCAGTGCCTCCACATCCTTCCTATAGTATGGCGACCAAAACTGCACACAATATTCCAGATGCGGCCGCACCAGAGTCTTATACAACTGCAGCATGACCTCAGGACTCCGGAACTCAATTCCTCTACCAATAAAAGCCAGTACGCCATATGCCTTCTTCACTGCACTATTTACCTGGGTGGCAACTTTCAGAGATCTGTGTACATGGACACCAAGATCCCTCTGCTCTTCCACACTACCAAGTAGTCTACCATTAGCCCAGTAATCCATCTTTTTATTACTCTTACCAAAGTGAATCACTTCACACTTAGCTACACTGAACTCCATTTGCCACCTTTCTGCCCAGCTCTGCAGCTTCTCTATATCCCGCTGTAACCTGCCATATCCTTCCTCACTGTCTACAACTCCTCCGACTTTCGTATCATCCGCAAACTTGCTCACCCAACCTTCTAACCCTTCCTCCAGGTCATTTATAAAAATGACAAACAGCAATGGTCCCAAAACAGATCCTTGCGGAACACCGCTAGTGACGGCACTCCAAGATGAACCTTTGCCATCAACTACTACCTTCTGTCTTCTTCCAGAGAGCCAATTCCTAATCCAAATCTCCAACTCACCCTCAATGCCATATCTCTGTATTTTCTGCAGTAGCCTACCATGGGGGACCTTATCAAACGCCTTACTAAAATCCATATATACCACATCTACCGCTTTCCCCTCATCTACCTCCTTAGTCACCTTCTCAAAGAATTCAATAAGGTTTGTGAGGCACGACCTGCCCTTCACAAAACCATGCTGACTATCCTTGATCACATCATTCTTATCCAGATGTGCATAAATCCTATCCCTTACAATTCTCTCTAAGACTTTGCCCACAACAGAAGTGAGACTCACTGGCCTATAGTTACTAGGATTATCCCTACTCCCCTTCTTGAACAAGGGAACCACGTTTGCTAGCCTCCAGTCCTCTGGCACTACTCCTGTCGACAAAGAGGACACAAAAATCAAGGCCAATGGCTCTGCAATCTCCTCCCTTGCTTCCCAGAGAATCCTAGGATAAATGCCATCAGGCCCAGGGGACTTATCTATTTTCACCCTTGCCAGAATTTCCAACACCTCTTCTCTACATATCTCAAAGCCATCCATTCTACTTATTCGTGCCTCAGTATTCATATCGACAACAATGTCCTGTTCCTGAGTGAATACTGACGAAAAGTATTCATTCAGCGCCTCCCCAATCTCTTCAGCCTCCACACGCAACTTCCCATTACTATCCTTGATTGGACCTATTCCTTCCCTAGTCATTCTTTTATTCCTAACATACCTATAGAAAGCCTTAGGGTTTTCCCTAATCCTACCAACTAAGGACCTTTCATGTCCCCTCCTTGCTGCTCTTAGCTCTCTCTTCAGGTCCTTCCGGGCTACCTTATAACTCTCAATTGCCCCTATTGAACCTTCACGCCTCATCTTTACAAAGGCCGCCCTCTTCCATTTAACAAGGGATTCCAACTCCTTATTAAACCACGGCTCCCTCACACGACCCTTTCCTCCCTGCCTGATGGGTACGTACTTATCAAGGACACTCAATAGTTGCTCCTTGAACAAGTTCCACATATCAATTACGCTCTTGCCTTGGAATCTACTTTTCCAATCCACACATCCTAAGTCATGCCTCAACGCATCATAATTTCCCTGCCCCCAGCTATAACTCTTGCCCTGTAGTACACACTTATCCCTCTCCATCACTAGAGTAAAAATCACCGAATTGTGGTCACTGTCCCCAAAGTGCTCACCTACCTCTAGTTCTAATACCTGGCCTGGTTCGTTACCCAGAACCAAATCCAGTATGGCCTCACCTCTTGTTGGCTTATCTACATATTGTGTCAGGAAACTCTCCTGCACACATTGCACAAACACTGACCCATCTAACGAACTTGAGCTATAGCTTTCCCAATCAATATCAGGAAAGTTAAAGTCTCCCATAACAATCACCCTATTACTGTCACTCTTCTCCTGAATCATCTTCGCAATCCTTTCTTCAACGATTCTAGGACTATTAGGAGGCCTGTAAAAGACTCCTAACAGGGTGACCTCACCTCTCCTATTCCTAACCTCAACCCAAACTACCTCAGATGGCAAATCTTCGTCCATCTTCCTTTCCACCGCTGTAATACTATCTTTGACAAGCAAAGCCACACCCCCCCCCTCTTTTACCCCCACCTCTGACCCTACTAAAACATTTAAACCCTGGAACCTGCAACAGCCAATCCTGTCCCTGATCTAGCCACGTCTCCGTAATAGCCACAACATCGAAGTCCCAGGTACCAACCCACGCTGCGAGTTCACCTACCTTATTTCGTATACTTCTGGCATTAAAGTATACACACTTCAAGCCACTCTTCTGTTTACAGGCACCCTCCTTTAAGATTGATGCCATATTCCTGACCTCCCTACACTCCAGGTCCTGCACCCTAAAGCTACAGTCTGGGTTCCCATGCCCCTGCAGAGTTAGTTTAAACCCCCCCCAAGAGCACTAGCAAACCTCCCCCCAAGGATACTGGTGCCCCTCAGGTTCAGGTGCAGACCATCCTGTTTATAGAGGTCCCACCTTCCCCAGAAAGAACCCCAGTTATCCAAGTACCGAAATCCCTCCCTCCTGCACCATCCCTGTAGCCACGCATTTAACTGTTCTCTCTCCCTATTCCTCGACTCTCTATCACGTGGCATGGGTAACAAACCAGAGACAACAACTCTGTTCGTTCTAACTCTGAGCTTCCAACCTAGCTCCCTAAAAGCCTGTCTAACATCCTCAGCCCTCCTCCTACCTATGTCATTGGTGCCAATATGGACCACGACTTCAGGCTGCTCCCCCTCCCCCTTAAGGACCCGGAAAACACGATCAGAGACATCACGTACCCTTGCACCTGGGAGGCAACATACCAAACGTGAGTCTCTCTCGTTCCCACAAAACCGCCTATCTGTGCCCCAAACTATCGAGTCCCCAATTATTATTGCTCTGCTCTTCTCCACCCTTCCCTTCTGAGTAGCGGGGACAGGCTCCGTGCCAGAGGCCTGAGCCCCGTTACTTACCCCTGGTAAGTCGTCCCCCCCACAAGTATCCAAAACGGTATACTTGTTCTTGAGGGGAACGACCACAGGGGGTCCCTGCACTGGCTGCTTCCTCCCAGTCCCCCTCACTGTCACCCATCTATCTGCCATCTTTGGAGTTACTACTTCCCTATAGCTCCGATCTATGACCCCCTCTGCCTCCCGAATGATCCGAAGTTCATCCAACTCCAGCTCCAGTTCCCTAACACGGTCTTGGAGGAGCTGGAGATGGGTGCACTTCCTGCAAGTGTAATCAGCAGGGACGTCCATGGCATCCCTCACCTCATACATGTTGCAGGAGGAACATTGCACTGCCTTCGCTGCCATCCCTCTAAAGCTAACCTTTATTTTAAACAAAAAACTGGGTGGTTTGGATAGAGATAAGGAATTTGAAAAGCACAAAGTCACTTGTGACAGTGGTGTACAGTTTCTTGGACAATAGCCGTATGTAAGATGGACTTTGAAGAAAAAAGAAAAGGTAGCTTGGCAGAAAGTTACTGCTGTAATTATAGATGATTTTAATCTCCATTATGACTGGAAAAAGCAGATGAGCATAGATAACCCGTTTCGTATAGTAGTACAGTGTGGAGACAACAAGAATGCAGTCTATGCTAAGCTTAGTTTTGTAAAACAAGATAGATTTAATTAAGTAAATTATGGTGAAAGAGTTCCATGGTAGTAGTGACCATAATATGCTTGAAACAAAGTGTGAAATTGCTGGAAAAGCTCAGCAGTTCTGAGGAAGGGTCACTGGACCTGAAACATTAACTCTGATTCCTCTCCACAGAAGCTGCCAGACCTGCTGAGCTTTTCCAGCATTTTCTGTTTTCATTTCTGATTTCCAGCATCAACATTTCTTTTGGTTTATATATAATATGATTGAATTTTGTTTACAGTTTGAAAAAGAGAAATGTGGAGCCATGACTACTATTTTCAACTTCTATAGGTACAATTATGAGGGCACAAAAGCAGAGCCAGCTAAAATAAACTAGAAAATTAGGTTAAGGGATAGGACCATAGTGATGCAATGCAGACGTTTAATAAGATATTTAAGAATAAACTAAATAGAGATATTCCAATGAGATAGAATCATTTCAAGGGGAGGACGCATGACTTAAAGAAAAAAAGCATCTAATTGTGCAACACTGAATAATGGTTCAGAAGATTAAACAGCAAAGAATTACCAAAAGATTAAGAAGGAGGAAAAAAAATCAGAACTCAAGAGAAAGCTAGCTAGAAATATAAAAACGATGGTAAGAATTTCTATAAAAAGCCAACAAGTAGAGCTGACAAAGCTAACATTGGCCACATAGAAAGTGAATCTGGGAAATTAATAGTGGAAAATAAAGAAATTGTGCATGAACTGAACAGGAATTTTGCTGTCGTCTTCATTGTAGAGTCTATAAGTAACATCCGAAAAATAGCTGTAAGTCAGGAGATGGAAGGGAGGGAGAGCTCATGGTTAGGGAGGTATCATATTAGCATGGACAGAAGATTGGCTGTCTAACAGGAAAGAAAGAAGGAATATTCACAAGTTGTTCATTTTCTGGTTGGCAAGATATAATTAGCAGTATGGCTTAGGGATCAGTGCTGGAAGTTCAAACTTTTATAATTCAATGACTTAGATAAAGGGCTGAAAGATGTAGTCGCTAAATTTGCTGATAACACAAAGAAAAGGCAGGAAAGTAAGTTGTGAATAGGACATAAGAAGGCAACAAAGTGATATAGATAAGTGAATTAATTGGGAAAAGACAATTGGAGTATAATGTAGGAATAAATTAAGTTGTTGATTTTGGCAAGAAGCATCATGAAAAAGGCAGGTCTGGCACCAATCTGTGGAGAGCAATCGGAGTTAACGTATCTGGTCGAGTGACCTTTCCTCAGAACTGTTCTGAGAAAGGATCATTTGACCTGAAAGGTTAACTCTGATTTCTTCCCTCAAATGCTGCCCGACCTGCTGAGCTTTTTCAGCAATCTCTATTTTTGTTTCTGATTCACAGCATCCTCAGTTCTTCCAATTTTTACAAAATAAACATGTGATCCGAATAGTGAGAGATTGCAGAGCTCTGAGGTGCAAGGGTCTTGTAGTGCATGAATCGCAAAATATGAATAGATAGGTACAGAATGTAATTAGGAAAGCTAACAGAATGCCTTTGTTTATTGCTTAGGGAGTTAAATATAAAAGTAGAAAGGTTATGTTTTAGTTATGCAGAGCACTAATGAGACTCCATCTAAAATACTTATGCAGGAGTGGTCTCCTTATTTAGGGAATAATGTAAATGTGTTGAAAGCAGCTTAGAGGAAGTTTACTAGGTTAATACTTGGAATGGGCGGGTTATCTTATGAAGAACTGTTGGACAGGCTAAGTTTGCATCCATTGAAGTTTATAGTAAGAAGCAATGTGTTTGAAACTTTTAAAAACAGAGATCTTGACAGGATGGAAGTGGAAAGGTATTGTCCATTTAAAACAAAGAGGATTTTTATTTGCAGAGGATACTTAAGTCTTTAAAACACTGTTCCTTGAACAGTGAAAGCAGAGTCTTGGAATATGTTTTAGTAGAAGTAGTTTGGCATTCACTCAGTTGTCCTGATGAATGAATGATGGAAATGTTCAGAGACTGTCTCCCTTTACAAAAATATTTAAGTTCTGTACCACCACATGTTTAATATAAAGTGCCATAAATGTTAGAGATTAGCATCATATCTGCCAAAAAATATTAATCTTTATATTTTTGTTGCAGGAATCCAGGAAGGGCCTCAGTGTAATCGATGTAGAAATAACTGGGCACTGAAATTTGCAATTCTGCTGCTCTATGTCCTGTGTGCCATGCTGACCATTACTGTAGCCATCCTGGGATATAAAGGTATTAGAACTTTAACAACTTTTTGTTTCATCGTCTTGTATTATTCTCAAATCCAGTTTAAATGTTGATTATTTTAAGAAAGACACATGGATCGTTTTGACAGTAGTTTATTTCTGGAACATCCTGGCTCTGCAACCATGAAACATGATGTTACAGCTCAACACAACACACAAAACTAACCCCTGACAATGATTCCATCTTAAAGCGTCAGAGATTTATTTTGGCTTTATTTTCTTAGAAAAACATGCTTTCAAAAAGCAGAAACCGACAAATATAAATGGAGTGCACTGGAAAGGAGACAGTTCATGTTTTATGGAAAATAAATTGCTCACAACACCAGCAATTTAAGTTGCATAAATCTCTTGATGTCCTTTATTTGAATTTGCAATTCAGTATGGTCTTAATAATTACAAATTTGGAGGCTTTAATGGACTGACTAGAATTTGTTTAATGAGGAAAAGTGAAACGTAACAGTTTCTCCTTTATAAAGGCTGCTTTGAAAAACAATTTTTGATCGTTGGAGCATACCAAAGGTACGAATCACAATAATATTCTTGTATACAACTACAGTGTTATAAAATTTTGGGTGAGGACTATATTTGATTAGATTAGATCCCCTACAGTGTGGAAACAGGCCCTTCGGCCCAACAACCCTCTGACCCTCTGAAGACTAATCCACACCGACCACACCGACCCTCTAAAGACTAATCCACCCAGTCCCATTTCCCTCTGACTAATGTACCTAACGCGATGGGCAATTTAGCATGGTCAATTCACCTGGCCTGCACACCTTTGGACTATGGGAGGAAACCGGAGCACCTGGAGGAAACCCACGCAGACACGGGGAGAATGTGCAAACTCCACACAGACAGCCACCGGAGGCCAGAATTGAACCTGGGACCCTGGTGCTGTGAGGCAGCAGGGCTAACCACTGAGCCACTGTGCCGTAAAACAAAACTTTCAACTAAAAGTTTAAGAACTCTGAAATTCCGAACAAATTACCATGTGACTTATTCACACTGTACAAAACATCAGCAGAGAAAAAGTATTGCAAATGTTGAAACTTGTACATTCTTGGGACCTCTTATGCAGCACCAACTCCTTCAACCTTAAAGTATATTTGCTGTCAAGAAGATTTGCAGTCAGTATGACAAACTCCAACAGGAGATGATTGTATCCAGAGTGGGTCTGTTCATTCATGACTTACCAAATGTTCCATCTACAAGGCTGTCATGTCGTCTATCAGGTAACAAATGAATCTTGAACTTTGCAGTAGGGTGTGGGAGTCAGTGAATTGAATTTGAGTTTGTTTATTATCTTTATAACTTGCTGTAAATGATACAAAGTCATAAGTTGGACAAAATCTTTAGTTAAACATGATGTTTATCTTGATCAGTAATATTTACTTGATATTTCTTAATGCAGTCTGAAATATTTTCACAGAGGTTGATATCCTGTCACTAAGTCACCCTTTATTTACATAGAGTCATAGAGATGTACAGCATGGAAACAGACTTTTCAGTCCAACCCATCCATGCCGACCAGATATCCCAACCCAATCTAGTCCCACCTGCCAGCATCCGGCCCATATCCCTCCAAACCGTTCCTATTCATATACCCATCTAAATGCCTCTTAAATGTTGCAATTGTACCAGCCTCCACCACATCCTCAGGCAGCTCATTCCGTACACGTACCACCCTCTGTGTGGAAAAGTTGCCCCTTAGGTCTCTTTTATATCTTTCTCCTCTCACCCTAAACCTATGCCCTCTAGTTCTGGACTCCCCGACCGCAGGGAAAAGACTTTGCCTATTTATCCTATCCATGCCCCTCATAATTTTGTAAACCTCTAGAAGGTCACCCCTCAGCCTCCGAAGCTCCAGGGAAAACAGCCCCAGCCTGTTTAGCCTCTCCCTGTAGCTCAGATCCTTCAACCCTGGCAACATTCTTGTAAATCTTTTCTGAACCCTTTCAAGTTTCACAACATCTTTCCGATAGGAAGGAGACCAGAATTGCACGTAATATTCCAACAGTGGCCTAACCAATGTCCTGTACAGCCGCAACATGACCTCCAAACTCATGTCAGTACCAGATATCTTGCTTGGGATCTTAGTCTTTCAATGCCTTAGAGAATGATAGCTGTTTCTTCACTTCCCTGAAAGCAATGGCTCGGCTATGCAACCATTTCCAAGGCTGACCATTTTTTAGGAGATGATGTAAAGGTGGCAAGATGGAGACTAGATTATGTCTGAACTTTCCGTAGTAATTCACCAGCTCAGGAAATACCTAAGCTCCAGTCAGGATGTCGGAGCCAGAGCACCATTGATCACCCTCACTTTAATCTTCCAACAGGTGAAACTCAGTCTTGTTGACTCTGTAGCCCCAGTAGGTCATGTGAGGTGCCTGGAACACACATTTTTTCCTTCTAAGGCGTACAGCCGCCTGGCTGAAACATCTAATGACTATGTCCATGTTCTCTAAGTGCTCTTTATTGGTCTTACCTGTTATTAGCACATCATCTCGATAAATGACGACCTGGGGTAGACCTTGTAAGATGATCTCCATCATTCACTGAAAATTGAATATGCTGATGACACCTCAAATGCCAGTCTTGTATATTGGCAGAAGCCCTTACGGGTATTAATTGTAGCATACTTCTGGGAATCCTCATCGAACTGCAATTGCAAGCATGTATGGCTCATGTCCAGCTTTGTGAAAGACAGCTCCCCCTGCCCCCGACCCTGCCAGCTTTGTCTATAAATCCTCTGTGCAAGGGACTGGGTCTTTATCCAGCTACAAGAAGTGGTTTACCATTAGATTAAAATCCCCACTGAGG
This sequence comes from Chiloscyllium punctatum, assembly GCF_047496795.1. Classification (NCBI taxonomy): domain Eukaryota; kingdom Metazoa; phylum Chordata; class Chondrichthyes; order Orectolobiformes; family Hemiscylliidae; genus Chiloscyllium; species Chiloscyllium punctatum. The sequence goes on from NC_092743.1 coordinate 58,942,647, forward strand.
TGAACTGATTCTTCACAATCAGTACAACCGGTGCTGCCCATTCTGCAAACTGTACTGGTTTGATGATTCCTTAATTTTCCAGCCTTCTGATTTCTGCCTCTACTTTGCTCTGTAAGGCAAATGGCACTGGATGAGTATAACAGAATTGTGGAATTGCTTCCTGGTCAACATGCAAGGTGGCCTTGGCTCCTTTGGTAATCCCTCGACCTTGCTGAAAAACTTCCAGATTTTAATTCGAACTTCATGCAGGCAGCCGTTTTCTAATCAAAAAATATTGAACTAATCTCACCCCATCAAGCTTGGGCCCAAGCCTTTTATTGCAGTCAGTGCTAGCTGAATCAGCTGGTTCTCATAAGAGACTGGAACTGAAGTTGTGCCATTAATCTGTAAAGGTTCCCTGGTATAGGTTCTCAGCCTGGCTGAGATCTTGTGGAAACTTAAGAATTAGTGTCCAGAGTGAATTTTGTTAAAGACTGGTTCTGCAATCACTGAAACTGCCACGCTGATATCGACCTCCATTAGAACCAGATGACCATTTAACCAGATGTTTATTTTGATTGGTTCTGATTTGCATGTTGCTAAGCAATTTAACTGTTCCAATCCAAATGTAGGTGGACTTTCCAGGGAGTGCACTCTCCTGGATTCTGGGCTATGAGTACGCTTATTCAATTTAGGTCTAGTAGGACGCTTTTGCTGTCTCGAGTCCGCATACTGGCAGCAACTACAATGGCTTGCCAGCCCGGACCCTGAAGAAAATTTTAATCATTTGGTCATATCTTGGCTTTATTTTGGGATTTTGCTATGGGCTGACCTAGAGCCCCACTGTTCAGTATATGTCCTGTGTGAGGCTATGCAATTGCCTTCACTTAAGTGGTGTTCCCTAAACTCAGTCGGACTGGCGAGCGTGTCCACTTGTATTAGACTCTGTATCTCATATGCTGCGCTGGCAATTTTCCAAAGAAAAGCCAGATGTAGTGCCTGTTTGAAGTCCTGTTCAGCTAGTAGGTGCTTTTGCATGGTTAATCGTTAATCCCACATACCAAACGGTCTCTCAGCATCTCATGAAAGGTTAAACCAAAGTCACATGCCTCTGCCAGTCATCTTAATCTTGTCAAAACTCCTGATAAGGATTCCCCTGGATCTTGAATTGCCAAGTAAAACTGATAAAATTTCGGAATAAGAGGAGGCTTGCAGTTTTAATATTCTTTACCTAAATCTGTCAACTCTTGAAAAGTTTTAGTATCTGGTGCCTCAGAGAAAGCTAGGCTCCTAATAACCAAAAAAGGCTGTGGGTCCACAAGCTTTCTGGAAAATTACTCATTGTTTTTCACAGCCCAAATGTCATTTCCACAGCAAATAAATGCATTCTTTCCACTTACTGGGCCCCATCCTCAACAGCAGGATCAAACGAGTCAACCTTCCCAAATAATGGCATGAGGCCAGAAATGCTTACCCCAACTCAAAGATGACTGTTGCAAGTGAATTTTGTCAGAAGCGTGCTTTACTCTCGTTGCCACTGAAATAACTGCAGAGGCAAATAACGGCAATATTCTTAGATTTACATTTACAGCTAAACTTACAAAAGTGAGGACAATATTTGCAAAACAAAGCTTTAACTAAAACTTTAAGAACTTTGAAATTCCTAATATGTAACAAGCTACCACGTGATTTATTCACATTAAACAAAACATCAGCGGAGGAAAAGTATTACAAATGTTGAAACTTGAACATTCTTGGGAAATTTATGCAGCTCCAACTCATTCAGCCGTAAAGCATGTTTACACTCAAGGAGACCTGCAGTCAGTAGGACTAACTCCAACAGGAGTTGACTGTATCCAGAGTGGGTTTGTTCATTCACAGTTTACCGAGTATTCTATCTATAAGGCTGTCATGTCACATATCAGGTAACAAATGAATTTTGACAAATATGGTTAAGGTGAATCTAAAGGGATTGTATAAATACATTAAGGACAAAAGGGTAACTAGAGAGAGGCTGCAAAACCTTATTACTGAAGTCCTCATAGAACACATAGAACACTGCTTTCATCAATCCCCTTTGTTACTTCTTCAAAAAACTCAATCAAACTACTGAGACATGATTTCCCATGTACAAAGCCATGTTGACTAAACCTAATCAGTCCTTACCGTTCCAAATACATGTAAATCCTGTCCCTCACAATTCCATCCAACAGGTTGCCCACCACTGATGTCAGGTCCATCTGTCTATAATTCCCTGGCTTTTATTTACCACCTTGCTTAAATAGTGGCAGCACGTTAGCCACCCTCCAGTTTTCCAGCACCTCGCCTGTAACTATTGATGATAGAAATATCTCAACAAGGGGTTCAGTAATCACTTTGCTAGGTTCCCACAGAGTTCTAGGATACACCTGATCAGGTCCTAGGGATTTATCCACCTTTATGCATTTTAAGCCATCAAGCACCTCCTCCTCTGTAATATGGACATTTTTCAAGATGTTATTATGTATTTCTCCACATTCTGACCACCTCCACAGTAAACATTGATGCAAAATACATTTTTAGTATTCCCCCCATCTCCTGTAGTTCCATTCCTACTGACCTTTGAGAGGCCCCAGCCTCTCCCTAGTTACCCTTTTGTCCTTAATGTATTTATACAATCCCTTTGGATTCACCTTAATCGTATTTGCCAAAGCTATTTTATGTCCCCTTTTTGCCCTCCTGATTTCCATATTAAGTAAACTCCTTCTGCCTTTATACTCTTCTGAGGTTTCACTCGATCTCTGCTGTCTATGCCTGACATATATGTTTCCTTCTTTTCTTGACCAAAACCTCAAGTTCTCTAGTCATTCAGCATTCCTTACACCTACCAGCCTTGTCTTTCACCCTAACAGAAACATACTTTCTCTGGACTCTCATTATCTCATTTTTGAAGGTTTCTCATTTTTGAAGGTTTCCATTTTCTAGCCAGTCCTTTACCTGCAAACATCCACCCCCAATCAATTTTTGAAAGTTCTTGCCTAATACCATCAACATTGACCTTCCTCCACTTTAGAACTTTAACTTTTAGATCCGGTCTATCCTTTCTCCATTATTATTTTAAAACTAATAGAATTATGGTGGCTGCCCCCAAAGTGCACCCCCACTGATACCCCAGTCACCTGCCCTGCCTTATTTTTCAACAGTAGGTCACTAAGCACATGTTTTACAAAAACAGAACATTGTGTATGCACCACCCACATCTCTTGTACTGACTTGAGTAGACGGGCACAATTCCAAGACAAGTACTTGAAGTTCCATAATCTGTTAACATGACTGAAGGAGACCAGACATAGGCCAGATGGAGACAACTGCTACATCCAATATTCTGTAAAGGGAGCGAGTGACAGAGGCAGCTAGTCTCTACCTTCTCATAACTCTAGTCTCTTGTACGATAAAGTAGCCTAGAAAAGTAAAAAAAAACCAACAACTGCAAATAAACTGAGGTCTCAAAATGTGCTTCTGAGCCTATGGAATGCATGAACAAGTAATTAAACTAAAACTGAAATAGAATATAGGCTTGTAAATTAAGCATTGGTTAAACCCATCATTTGCTTTACTGGATAATAACCTAAAGTATACAAGCAAACTATTTGATTGGTAGTGTTGGACTTGAAGGATAGCATAATTTATATCCTAAGGAAGGGAAGAAGTCAAGGCATGCCCCTCCCCAGAAGAAAATAATATTCTTTATTGTTCTTGCAGTACTTAACTCGACTGTAATCTGTCTTTTTGGCAAAGAAAATTTAACATCAAATGTGCAATAACGTAGCAGGCCATTTGGTTCATGCAAGTCTTACGGGTCCGCACAAGCTTCCTCTAATTTCTGTTGATCTTAGCCAATCAGCATAACTTCCCATTCCTTTCTCCATCATGTTTATGTAGAGTCCCCTTAAATGCATCCGTGCCACTCACCTCAAATACTCCCTGAGGGAATGAGTTCCAAATTCTAACGTCTCCTTTTAGTAAAAGATTTATTCCCAAAATCCAAAAGTGTTTTTTTTTCGCTTGACTGTCCTATAATTATAGTTTCTAATTTCAGTCTCCTACCACGATTGGAAGAGTTTTCTCACTGTCTACTGTGTGAAATCCTTTCATTTCTTTAAAGACTACTATCAGGTCACCCGTCAGGTCTTCCCCTTTCTAGCGGAAAGTGTTCTGTAATGAGGTCAACCAGGTGGATCTTACAGAATATATGTTCCCTAATTGGGGCTATTAACCTCAGGTAGATGATGGCCCAGTGGCATTATTGCTGGACTGTTAATCCAGAGACCAGGTAATCTTCTGGGGAGCCAGGTTTGAATTCCACCATGGCAGATCGTGGACTTTGAATTCAATTAAAAATCTGGAATTAAGAGTCCCATGGTGACTATAATGATTGTCTGAAAAACCCATCTTGTTCACTAACGTCACTTAGGGAAGGGATCTGCCATCCTTATCTGGCCTACATGTGACTCTAGATCCACAGCAATGTGGTTGATTGTTAATGCTGTCTGGGCAGTTACGGATGCTCTTATCCTGCAAATGAATTTTTAAAAACTGGTCCAATTAGGGAGCCCTGGCTGACAGATAAAAATAGGACTGTTAGGGGTTCTGTTCATTCGGAGGGCTGGCTCTGAAGAATTCGGTTCAGTGTCAAGTACAGGTAGTTCTATAATGCCGCTATTGCAGTCCAGCGAAACCTCACTTAATGGAAAAATCACTTAATATAAATAATAAGGCCTATGGGAAAAGTGGGGTTAGGGGCAGACCAGCAACAAATATCACTCACAATCATTCAAAAATCACACAAAAATCTAACATAAAGTGTAGCATAGCATGAATGAAACTTGAAATCATACTTATTAATGAAACAAAAGTAAATTTAACACAGTTAAAAGATATAAGAAAGCTGCTCTCTGTGCAGTACCTCTGACAGAAAGCTGCTCTCTTAGCAACTGACATCAGTGCATGCGCAGAACGGCATGAAGGCCGGCGCTGACCATCAGCATGCACGGAATGGTGTGGACATCAGCGTATGTGCAGAACTAGTCGCGCAACTGATCCCCGCTGGAATCGCACTATTTCCAATGGAGGTAAATGTTCTCAAAAATACTGTTCCCTAATTCTTCTGCGACATTATAGCCAAATTGTTGAAATGCGCGATATCCCAGAACTACCTGTGCTAGGCACATATAAATAAAGGGTGACTTAGTGATGGGATACCAGCCTTCCTCAATTTACTTCATATCCCATTGTATAAGGTAATGATTGTGACAGTTAATGTTGATGTTACATCAATTCCACCCTCTAATGATGTACTGCAGTTTTCAGGTGGTAAATCAGGCAGTCTAGCTCAAGGTCCCAATGCAGACAGATGTATCATCTCTGGCTCCTGATAGTTGTGATTGAGCCTAACTAGTTAATGTTAATTGTCCTATTATTGCCATGCAATCGACCAAACTTCTTATGTAAGACAAAGTCCTCTTCTTTCTAAGATTCACTCAATGGCATATCCTCTGGCTAATATAATTCAGGCTATTAGGTTCAACATCGAAAGGAGTATTGGTTACAGTGCAGCACCCAACCACAAGCGACCTGTGGTTACTACCCACACCACAGTATAATGTGGTCATCAGTGGTGGGGACCATTGCTGAAGTACCTTAGGAAACAATATGTATAGAATCCATTCAATCCAGGTTTTTTTAAAGAATCAGAAAAAATTAGTTAGTCATTTAAGAAATTACCTCTTGAAGAAGTCAGTCAGCAACTGAAATGCAAAACTAACAAATAGTATCACTCAGGGGAGCAGCAATACTGAGAACGCAACACTCCAAAATAAAACTTTCACCTTGGAGCTGGTAGAACGTGCAGGGAAAACAATGTGGGCTAAGAAAAGAGTAAAACCTGCCCATACTGGGAAAAGACAGAGATCTTAGAGAAAAAGGCTCTGTGGAACAATTTTGAAGTCTGGGAGTAAAGTTAGAATTTCCTTGTGGGTAAAATGGGGAAATGAACTTTACAATAATGGAGAAAAAGATCAAGTGGGGAAGGAAGGAAGTGCAAGAGAGTACTTCCCTTCAAAGCAAGCATCACTGCCATTGCGAATAGGCTACAGGAGCCATGGCTGCAGTAGTCAGTGCAAGGACCTGAAAATTAAACTATACTGAAGCTGCAGTATCGGAAACCTCAAGGGATGAAACAAAAAATTTAAAAGATTTGAAGAAAGGATCTAACCAAAAGAGAATGTTAGAAAGATTTTACTACTTTCAGAGGATGGGGGCCCGCATAAAAGAATATTAAGCTTCGGTTATGTAGGACATTGATGAGGCCACATCATGAGTTGTGTGTCATGATTTAGAGATGCTGCTGTTGGACTGGGGTGTACAAAGTGTTAAGGACTAGGCCAGACCACCCAAAACATTTTGAAGCAGGCAGCCCAGATCATAATTTTGTAATTTGTGTCAGTAAGTGTACATTGAAAATTACCCAGAGTTAGCAAGGTTGACTACCAGGTTTTAAAACAGAAAAAAAATTCACAAAAATACACAATGAAATACAAAGAACAGAATAAAGAACCTCTGCAGAACTCAGTCTATCCAAACTAGACTTAATTATGCTGTTCCGAATATACACAACAGTCTCAATAAACAAACCCCCTTAAAAAAACAGTACAAATGGAACAAACGCTGGAATGTTGGAGGCTGAGGGGTGACCTTTTAGAGGTTTACAAAATCATGAGGGGCATGCATAGGATAAATAGACAAAGTCGTTTCCCTGGGGTGGAGGAGTCTAGAACTAGAGGGCATAGGTTTAAGGTGAGAGGAGAAAGATATAAAAGAGACCTAAGGGGCAACTTTTTCACACAGAGGGTGGTATATGTATGGAATGAGCTGCCACAGGAAGTGCTGGTGGCTAGTATAATTGTAACATATAAAAAGGCATCTGGATTGGTATATGAATAGGAAGGATTTGGATGGATATGGGCCAAGTGCTGGCTTGTGGGACTAGATTAGGTTGAGATATCTGGTCCGATTGGACAAGTTAGACCAAAAGGTCTGTTTCCGTGCTGTACATCTCTATGACTCTAAATGCTTACAGATTGAAGTTAGAAGGGCAGAGGGGAGAGAGAGAGAGAGAGAGAGAGCCTGTTCACACAGTCCACTGCTGAACTTCTAACTTGTTCTGGAGTGAACTGCTCAGCTAGAGAGCTGACCACTCTCCTTTCATTATACAGGCCACTTTGGCCTGAGGTCTCATCTGTTTACATATAAACAAAAAAGGCCTCTCAATACCTTTTAAACTCTGTACCAAACCAGTCTAATCAGAACCGGGAGCAGTTTACGACCCCTCTGGGAAAAACCAAGGACATAGTCTCTTTGAGAAAAGGAACAGCTTTTAGAAAAAAGGGACCAGCTTTGTGACAAAAGTTAAAAATCACCCAACACCAGGTTATAGTCCAGCTAAACCTGTTGGATTATAAATTGGTGTTGTGTGATTTTTTAACTGAATTCTTTGTGGTTTCGGTCTCCTTACTTAGGGAAGGATGTAAGTGCATTGGAGACAGTTCAGAAGGGGGTTAATAGATTGATACCTGGAATGAGCAGATTGTCTTATAAGGATAGGTTGGATAGACTTGTTTACACTCAAGTTTAGATGTATGAGAGAGAACCTGGTTTAAGTGTTTAAGTAGCTGAATGGTCATGATAAAGTGTACATGAGAAGGATGTTTCCTTTTGTGGCCAGAGATAGGACCCTGTTTTAAAATTTTAGGTGACCCTTTTAGGAACAGAGATCGGGAGAATTATTTTTCTGTCATGCAATTTTAGACCTAAAAAGGCAGGATAGATTCTTGTTAGACTAGGGAATCAAAGGTTATCAGAGTAGAATTCAAAACACAGATGATTTAATCGAATGGTGGAGCAGATTAGAAGGACTGAATGCTCTTATTTCATTTGGTCAGGTGGATGACATTACAAATTGGCAAAATACCAAAGAAAGCTCAGATAATTTTGAAGAAGTACTAACAGCTTTTGATAATGCCTATCATCAGAGAACATTTTGTTTTTAACAAGCAACATTTAACAGAAATGTTCAGCATTCAAGGGAATCCATGGATAATTTCACTAAATATTTCTACAGATCAGTGGAAACTGCGACTGTGGAGCTTTGATTCATAAGATTCATAAGAGACAGAATTCATCTCAGAATTATAGATGAGTCTTTGTCAGATTTCTTACATTCGAAGGAAGATTTAGCTTCAGAGAAATTAATTTAAATCCTTAACAAGCAGAAACTAGAGCCTGAGAGGAGAAGATCAGCCCTGCCTTTGGAGAACAACAAAACTTATTTTGTTTATAAGGTAATGAGGTATGGATGTTTTAAAGCAGCACATGATAAGACACAGACAAATCTAGCCATGACAAAAGAATGCTACAACTGTATAACCATAGATCACTTTCAGAGAATGTAGAGAAAGATGCAATTTCAGCAGAAAAAAGCTAAATGCTTGCTGATAAAAAGAAGACAATGCAGTTAGACCACCTCCATTAGAAAAAGTACCACTGATAATCCAGACAAATTAGTGAATCATCTAATCCATTTTCAAAAGACCTGGACATTTTGTCAATTTTAGTCTGAAGAAACAGAAGTTACAGCCTACATAGATGTAACTATGTTTGGGGTGGAACAACCTCCATGATTAAAGGAATGGTCAAAGTAACACTGCAAAACAAACAAAATGTGTGATTTCAAAATATATATGTGGTTCACAGTCATAACTCCTTATGCTTGAGTTTGTACAGGTATGTCTTGGCCTCAACATCCTTGTGGAGGCAGAAGGAATTTGACTAGTTCCCTGAAAACAATTGGTTCAGAAACAAACTTGTTAACCAACCAGTCAAAGAGCAGAAGATTATAATGGGCTTCCTAAATTCATGGTGAAATCCAAAAAGAAGAATACTGTATTGAGATTATCTACATTAGTTTACTGTCAATAAGGATGAAGTTGCAGATTTTACAGGATGGGTGGAAATAGTTTCCATTCTTATTCTCACTGAAAAACTTTTCAATCTGTTGATGCTCAAGGTAGAATAGTCAGTGCCAGCACTGTAAAATAGTAAAATCTCACAGCTAATGTCCAGCCATAATAAAATAATGCTCATTTGTAAAACTGGATATCCCTTCCAGAGAATGTGCAGAAACAGTACACGGTTCCAGAGTAGCTAAAAGCGAAATGCTGAATGAGCAATAATCCTCCAGAAACATGACCAACTAGGACGGGGAAACTTTCTGGCTGTAACAGCTAATCCTTTTTTGAGGTATTTTGGGTGTTAGAGGTGATTTCCTCGAATTCCAGGAGCAGCAATTACTGTTTTATATGCTGTTGCATTGTTTTGGAACTTTGGGAAAAAAAAGTCAAAACAACAGCAGTTTTAAAAGGGAGGAGAACAGACAAAGGAAGCACATGGTGAGGTCATTGCAGGAGAGACAGAGAGAAAGAAACTGACACTGCCTTTGCTGTTTGAATTCATGAGTTGCTGGACATCAGAGTGTGGGTGAGAAAATTAACAAACAATGAAATTCACAACCGATCTTTGAGGAACTGTCGGGCGAAGTTCACATCACAGAATCAGATAAGTTAATCGTTGTTTTAAGTGTAGCCTACAGAGAATCTGCAGTAGTGAGTAGAGTGGGTTCTTTCTTGATTATATGTTTTTGGAGATATGTCTCTTGATTAAACTTAAATATAAGCCATAACTATTAATTTAACCTGGGGCAGTGTTTGTAGAGGAATAAGACAGTGTTATTTTCTGGGTCTGTAGATTGTGAAGGAGCAAAAATGGTCTTTAGTAGAGTTATGTGTGCTTCCTGTCAGGTGTGGGAGTTTAAAGAGAGTTTAAGGGTTACTGCGGATTATATCTGCCATAAATGCTGGTAGTTGCGAATCTTATCAGATCGAATGGATCAGTTAGAGAGACAGTTAGAAGCAATGAACAATTTGCACCAGCAACACTATGTGATGGATGGCAGTTGTAGGAAGGGGGGAAAGTCTCAGATACAGTCACATAGATGGGTTAACTCCAGGAAAGGTAAGAGAGGTAGGCAGCTAGTGCAGGAGTCTTTTGTGGATATACCCATTTCAAGCAGATATGCTGTTTTGGAAAATGTAGGGGGTGATGGATTCTCTAGGGAACATAGCACAAGCAGCCAAGTTTCTGGTATTGAAACTGGCTGTAATGCAACGAGGGGTACGTCGGGTTCCAAGAGATCAATTGTGTTAGGAGATTCTCTAGTCTGTGGTACAGACAGACGTTTCTGTGGCCAGCAGTGAAAAAGCAGAATTGTGTGTTGTTTCCCTGGTGCCAGGATCAAGGATGTCTTAGAGAGGATGCAGAATGTTCTCAAGGGGAAGACGGGCCAGCAAGAGGTCATTGTCCACATTAAAACCAACAACATAGGAAGGGAAATGGTTGAGATTCTGAAAGGAGATTACAGAGAGTTAGGCAGGAATTTAAAAAGGAGGTCCTCGAGAGTAGTAAGATCTGGAATACTCCCGGTGCTATGAGCTAGTGAAAGCAGGAATAGGAGAATAGAGAGATGAATGCATGGCTGAGGAGCTGGTGTATGTGAGAAGGATTCACATTTTTGGATCATTGGAATCTCTTTTGGGGTAGAAGTGACCTGTCCAAGGAGGACGGATTGTACCTAATTAGAAGGGGACTAATATACTGGCAGGGAGATTTGCTAGAACTGCTTGGGAAGATTTAAAGTAGTAAGGTGGGGGCGGGGGGGGTGGCAGGGGTGTATGTGTGTGTGGGTGGGTGGGTGTGGAACCCAGGGAGATAGTGAGGAAAGAGATCAATCTGCGACTGGTACAGCTGAGAACAGAAGTGAGTCAAACAGTCAGGGCAGGCAGGGACAAGGTAGGACTAATAAATTAAACTGCATTTTTTTCAATGCAAGAGGCCTAACAGGGAAGGCAGTTGAACTCAGGGCATGGTGAGGAACATGGGACTTGGATATCATAGCAATTACGGAAACATGGTTCAGGGATAGGCAGGACTGGTAGCTTAATGTTCCAGGATACAAATGCTACAGGAAGGATAGAAACGGAGGCAAGAGAGGCGGGGGAGTGATGTTTTTGATAAGGAATAGAATTACAGCTGTGCTGAGGGAGGATATTCCTGTAAATACATCCAGGGAAGTTATTTGGCTGGAACTGAGAAATAAGAAAGGGATGATCACCTTATTGGGTTTGTATTATAGAACTCCTAATAGTCAGAGGGAAATTGAGAAACAAACTTGGAAGGAGATCTCAGCTATCACTAACAATAATAGGGTGGTTATGGTCGGGGGTTTTAACTTTCCAAACATACACTGGGACTGCCATAGTGTTAAGGGTTTAGGTGGAGAAGAATTTGTTAAGTGAGTACAAGAAAATTTTCTGTTTCAGTATGTGGATGTACCTCCGAGAGAAGGTGCAAAACCTGACCTACTCTTGGGAAATAAGGCAGGACAGATGAATGAGGTGTCAGTGGGGGAGCACTTTGGGGCCAGCGACCATAATTCTATTCATTTTAAGATAGTGATGGAAAAGGATAGACTAAATCTAGAAGTTGAAGTTCTAAATTGGAGAAAGGCCAATTTTGACGGTATTAGGCAAGAACTTTCGAAAGCTGACCCTGGGCATATGTTCGCAGGTAAAGGGACAGCTGGAAAATGGGAAGCCTTCAGAAATGAGATAACAAGAATCCAGACAAAGTATATTCCTGTCAGGGTGAAAGGGAAGGCTGGTAGGTATAGGGAATGCTGGATGACGAAAGAAATTGTGGATTTGGTTAAGAAAAAGAAGGAAGCATAGCCAGTTTAGATCGAGTGAATCATTAGAAGAGTATAAAGGCAGTAGGACTATACTTAAGAGGGAAATCAGGAGGGCAAAAAGGAGACATGAGATAGCTTTGGCAAATAGAATTAAGGAGAATCCAAAGGGTTTTTACAAGTCCATTAAGGACAAAAGGGTAATGAGGGAGAGAATGGGGCCCTCAAATATCAAGGCGGCAATCTTGTGTGGAGCTGCAGAAAATGGGGGAGATACGAAATGAGTATTTGCATCAGGAAATAGAAGATATAGACTGTAGGGAAATAGATGGTGACAGCTTGCAAAATATCCAGATTACAGAGGAGGAGATGCTGGACAGCTTAAAATGCATAAAGGTGTATAAATCTCCAGGACCTGATTAGGTGTACCTGAGAACTCTGTGGGAAGCTAGGGAAGTGATTGCTGGGCCTCTTGCTGAGATATTTGTATCATCGATAGTCACAGGTGAGGTGCCGGAAGACTGAAGGTTGGCTAACGTGGTGCCACTGTTTAAGAAGGGTGGTAAGGACAAGCCAGGGAACTATAGACCAGTGAGCCTAATGTCAGTGGTGGGCAAGTTGTTGGAGGGAATCCTGAGGGACAGGATTTACATGTATTTGGAAAGGAAAGGACTGATTAGGGATAGTCAACGTGGCTTTGTGTGTGGGAAACCATGTCTCACAAACTTGATTGGGTCTTTTAAAGAAGTAACAAAAGAGGATTGATGAGGGTAGAGCAGTAGATGTGATCTAAATGGACTTCAGTAAGGTGTTTGACAAGGGTCCCCATTGGAGACTGGTTAGCAAGGTTAGATTTCACGAAATACAGGAAGAACTAACCATTTGGATTCAAAACTGGCTCAAAGGTAGAAGACAGAGGGTGGTTGAGAGTTGTTTCTCAGACTGTAGGCCTGTGACCAGTGGAGTGCCACAAGGATCAGTGCTGGACCCTCTACTTTTTGTCATTTACATAAATGATTTGGATGCGAGCAAAAGAGGTACAGTTAGTAAGTTTGCAGATGACACCAAAATTGGAGGTGTAGTGGACAGCGAAGAAGGTTACCTCAGATTACGACATGATCTTGACAAGATGGACCAATGGGCTGAGAAGTTGCAGATGGAGTTTAATTCAGATAAATGTGAGGTGCTGCATGTTTGGGAAAGCAAATCTTAGCAGGACTTATACACTTAATGGTAAGGTCCTAGGGAGTGTTGCTGAACAAAGAGACCTTGGAGTGCAGGTTCATAGCTCCTTGAAAGTGGAGTCACAGGTAGATAGGATAGTGAAGGCAGCATTTGGAATGCTTTCTTTTATTGGTCAGAATATTGAGTACAGGAGTTGGGAGGTCATGTTGCGGCTATACAAGGCATTGGTTAGGCCACTGTTGGAATACTGCATGCAATTCTGGTCTCCTTCCTATTGGAAAGATGTTGTGAAACTTGAAAGGGTTCAGAAAAGATTTATAAGGATGTTGCCAGGGTTGGAGGATGTGAGCTACAGGGAGAGGCTGAACAGGCTGGGGCTGTTTTCCCTGCAGCGTCGGAGGCTGAGGGGTGACCTTATAGAGGTTTACAAAATTATGAGGGGCATGGATAGGGTAGATAGACAAAGTCTTTTTTCATGGGATCGGGGAGTCCAGAACTAGAGGGCATAGGTTTAGGGTGAGAGGGGAAAGATATAAAAGAGACGTAAGGGGCAACTTTTTCACACAGAGGGTGGCACATGTACAGAATGAGCTGCCAGAAGAAGTGGTGGAGGCTGGTACAATTGCAACATTTAAGAGGCATTTGGATGGGTATATGAATAGGAAGGGTTTGGAGGGATATGGGCCAGGCACTGGCAGGTGGGACTAGGTTGGGTTGGGATATCTGGTCGGCATGGAGGGGTTGGACTGAAGGGTCTGTTTCCATGCTGTATACAGAGTCATAGAGATGTACAGCATGGAAACAGACCCTTCGGTCCAACCTGTCCATGCTGACCAGATATCCCAACCCAATCTAGTCCCACCTTTCACACTGACAGGAATATACTTTGTCTGGATTCTTGTTATCTCATTTCTGAAGCCTTCCCATTTTCCAGCTGTCCCTTTACTTGCAAACATCTGCCTCCAATCAGCTTTCGAAAGTTCTTGCCTAATACTGTCAAAATTGTCCTTTCTCCAATTTAGAACTTCAACTCCTAGATCTGGTCTATCCTTTTCCAACACTATTTTAAAACGAATAGAATTATGGTCGCTGGCACCAAAGTGCTCCCTCACGGACACCTCAGTCACCTGCCCTGCCTTATTTCCCAAGAGTAGGTCAAGTTTTGCACCTTCTCAAGTAGGTACATCACATACTGAATCAGAAAATTGTCTTGTACGCATTTAAGAAATTCCTCTCTATCTAAACCTTTAACACTATGGCAGTCCCAGTCTATGTTTGGAAAGTTAAAATCCCCTACCATAACTACCCTATTATTCTTACAGATAGCTGAGGTCACCTTACAAGTTTGTTTCTCAATTTCCCTCTGACTATTAGGGGGTCTATAATGCAATCCCAAGAAGGTGATCATCCCTTTCTTATTTCTCAGTTCCACCCAAATAACTTCCCTGGATGTATTTCCAAGAATATCCTCCCTCAGCACAGCTGTAATGCTATCCCTATCAAAAATGCCACTCCCCTCCTCTCTTGCCTCCCTTTCTATCCTTGCTTTAGCACTTGTATCCTGGAACATTAAAGTGCCAGTCCCGCCCATGCCTGAGCCATGTTTCCATAATTACTATGATATCCCAGTCCCATGTTCCTAACCATGCCCTGAGTTCATCTGCCTTCCCTGTTAGGCTCCTTGCATTGAAAAAAATGCAGTTTAATTTATTAGTCCTACCTTGTCCCTGCCTGCCCTGACTGTTTGACTCACTTCTGTTCTCAGCTGTACCAGTCGCAGATTGATCTCTTTCCTCACTATCTCCCTGGGTCCCACACCCATCCATCCCCCCCCCACCTTATTAGTTTAAATCCTCCCAAGCAGTTCTAGCAAATCTCCCTGCCAGTATATTAGTCCCCTTCCCATTTAGGTGCAATCCGTCCTTTTTGTACAGGTCACTTCTACCCCAAAAGAGATTCCAATAATCCAAAAATGTGAATCCTTCTCCCATACACCAGCTCCTCAGCCATGCATTCATCTGCTCTATCCTCCTGTTCCTGCCCTCACTAGCTCGTAGCACTGGGAGTAATCCAGATATTACTACCCTTGAGGACCTCCTTTTTAAATTTCTGCCTAACTCACCCTTCAGAATCCCAACCTTTTCCCTTCCTATGTCATTGGTTCCAATGTGGACAATGATCTCCTGCTGGCCCCTCTCCCCCATGAGAACATTCTGCACCCTCACTGAGACATCCTTGATCCTGGCACCAGGGAAACAACACACCATTCTGCTTTTTCTCTGCTGGCCACAGAAGCGTCTGCCTGTACCTCAGACTACAAAATCCCCTAACACAATTGATCTCTTGGAAGCCGACGTACCCCTCCTTGCATTAGAGCCAGTCTCATTACCAGAGAACTTGGCTGTTTGTGCTACGTTCCCCTGAGAATCAATCACTCCCTACATTTTCCAAAACAGCATACCTGTTTGAAATGGGTATATCCACAAAAGACTCCTGCCTATGGTGCCGACCTCTCTTACCCTTCCTGGAGTTAACCCATCTATGTGACTGTATCTGAGACTTTCCCTCCTTCCTATAACTCCCATCCATCACATACTGTTGCTGTTGCAAATTCCTCATTACTTCTGTCTGTTTCTCCAACCGATCCACTTGATCTGATAAGATTCGCATCCAACAGCATTTATGGCAGATTTAATCCGCAGTAACCCTTAAACTCTCTTTAAACTCCCACATCTGACAAGAAGTACATATCACTGCAAAGCTATTTTTTGCTCCTTCATAATCTACAGATCCAGAAAATAACACTGCCTTATTCCTCTACAAAACACTGCACCAGGTTAAATTAATAGCTGTGGCTTATATTTTAAGTTTAATCAAGAGACTTATCTTCAAAAACATATAATCAAGAAAGAATCCACTGTACTCACTATTGCAGCTTTTCTGTTGGACAGACTTAAAACAACAATTAACTTATCTGATTCTGTGTTGTGAACTTCGCCCAAACCGGTACCTCCAAGATTAGTTGTGAAATTCACTGTTTGTTAATTTTCCTAGATGCACTCCGATGTCCAGCGACACATGAATTCTAAAACAGCAAAGGCAGTAACTGTGCAGGTTCTCTCTCTCTCTCCTGCACTGTCCTCACCATGTGCTTCCTTTGTCTGTTCTTCTCTCTTTTAAAACTGCTGTTGTTTTGACTTTTTTTTCCCAAAGTTCCAAAACAATGCAACAGCATATAAAACAGGAATTGCTGCTCCTGGAATTCAAGGAAATCACCTCCAACACCAAAAATACCTCAAAAAAAAGGAGCAGCTCTTACAGCCAGAAAATTTTCCCGTCCTCCATCTTGGATTACTATGACTCTGTGACAAATCAACGAGCATAGACATCCAATTAAATTGAAGTACGGAGCTTGTGTACTTCAACTCTGATATATCAGCATCTTTTTGAAAATACAGGTTTTCTTGAACAAAATGGTGATGAGATGCATCTGACTTCATTGAAGCCAGATCAATGTCCTCAGATTCAGGATATGGTCAAGCTTTGAAATATAATGGTGGTTCCCGAATCCCGATTGTTTTTGACTTTGTGAACAATAATGGCCCCAGCACTAAGTATTAACCATTATCTTTTCCAATTTGTAACTGGAGGTAATGTTGGTTTATCCAGTCTCGACAGCTACCATTAACCCTCAATTTTCTGTTTTGTAGTTCATGAATAGCTTTCTATCCATTCTGCTCCTTGGCCCCTGATTTCATATAATGTGACCTCAATCATGAGTCTGTGTGGTATCTTATTGAAGATATTTTCAAAATGCATTTGCATTTAAATATTCCAGTTACTTCTGATTTTCACAACCCCAATATCACTGTGACCACTCCTGGTGTGACACATATTTCCTTGAGACAAATAGATGAAGGTTAGAAACTCCCACCTGAAACTGGTGAGACTGTTCACAGGCAATGTAAGTGTCATATTATAATATGTTGCATTCGATTTTGCAGATACTTTGGACATTCCATTTTGAGGAGCTGTATATTTTGACTAAAATATTTGTATGGGGGCATCCAGTGATTTCCTGGGTTCTCAGGCAGTCCATCATGATCACCAGCCTTACCTCCACTGACTCTGTCTACACTTCCCCTGCCTCGGGAAACCAGCCAAAATAATCAAAGGCCCCTCACACCCCGGTTATACTCTCTTCCAGCCTCTTCCATCAGGCAGAAGATACAAAAGTTTGAAAACACATACCAGCAGATTTAAGAACAGCTTCTTCCGCAGTGCTATCAGACTTATAAACCTCTCATATATTAGAGTTGATCTTTCTCTGTGGCTGTAACAGTTTATTCTGCATTCTGTTCTGATGTACTTATGTAAGGTATGATTTGTCTAGTTAGCATGCAAAACAATACTTTTCACTGTAACTCAGTACATGTGACAGTAATAAATCAAATCAAATATCTGACGGAGTAGCTCAATACTGCAGAGATAGAGGCAATTTAGGTCCTTTTTGGCATCTCCACCAAACTATATTACTATTTGAGATTTATGTTGCTGCAGGCTTTTATAGTCCTCACAACCTGTTAGCTTTGATGTAGAGTATACATGAACTTGGAAGCTGTAGTCTTGTCTGATGCTCACCCGTCCATTTAATCAGCTGACCCCAAGCGATTAAACAGCTAAGCTCTGGAGCTCAAGTCAGCTGTGTTAAACAAAAAATACACTACCCTACTCGTGCTGTAGGAAGTGGATGGAAAACAATATTATTTATCTGAAGTTCAGAATGGAACCAGCTGTAAGGAATAAGATGCTGTTGGGCCCAGATTTATGTATTACCACTGGAACATCAAATCATAGTCTGCAGGTATGGCAGAAACTTTCTTTTCAATCAGATTAACATTCCAAAGTTTCAATCATTGCACTTTTTCTTTCTGCTGAAAATACAAGTCAGAGTATCAGCATTTTAATTTTGATTCCCATTCTGTTCAAATGATTGAAATGCTCCAGGGTTTGGTGGAACTATTGCAAAACAGAAAAGCACATGACATCTACAAAAAGTTTCCTTTTCCACCACATGAGGACACCTGGGTGAGGACATGTAACATCTGTTTCCATTTTGCATCAGAAAAATGCCAAATATATGAGTTATTGCAGGAATAGCAACCTCCCAGTACACAGACTGTTAGTTCTGGACCACTGTCAGCTCTCTTTCATGTTATTTTGCAGGATTATTGGCATCCTCCAAGTTCTGCCACACAGGAGGAAAAATGACTCCAGCACGCCTTGAGTTTTTGGGGAAGAAAGAAATTATCCACTGGAATCAAACTGTAGTGGATCCATTACTGTTGTTCATCCCTTAAATTTTACTGAGAAGCAAAATAAATAAATCAGGCTGAATAGATGGACCTGAAACTCAGGTGGTCAAGTAATATAGTAATGTAATACTCTGTGGTGTGCAAGAAACATGCATAAACTTGTCTGACTAAAAAGTACTTCAATTAGGTGAGATCCTGCACCATGATACTCAAAAATATTATCCATAATTTCAGTAAAATTGCACTTGTAGATAGTGGCAACTATATAATCAGAACTGCATTGTCAAAAAATTAAATCTGTCATTTATCCATTTTTATTTGGGGTTGGGAAAGTATATAAAATAATTGTAGTTCAGTGGATTGAGAAACTAAATGCCATCTATAGCAAACTATTTCCTCAAGAACTACTCTTTCATTCAGTCATCGATTTCTGTGTTTTTAGACAATTACATCATGTTCCTTAAAATTATTTCTTTATTGAGTTTATTTCTTCAACTCCCTGCCTAAAGGCAGGTTCTTGGTGATTAATTGCTAAACCACAGCAAAGTGCCGTGTTTTGTTTTACTACAAACTGGGCAAGAAGGTATGCCCTGAGTCAACCTCGATGAGGATTGAGCCCCATTCGGATTGATGTTAATCCAATCCAAAACTTTGATGTCTCGCCAACAGTGCTAACTCTGAGTTTGCTGCATCACTTCGAATAATTGTGCTGAATGTACTTGGCATGAAAAATGCCATCAAAGCCATACACACATGCGTCAAATCTTCTTTGCTGCCAAACACCAACTTTTCTTCACCCCCTCAAGGATCCTTCGTCAATGCAGAAAATCTGTCAAAACTTCCTGACCATGACTCAATCAATTAGTCATGCTGCGGGAGGTCTTGTTGTTACCCAAAATGTTACCTTTCCTCTTCTGTGATGCTACACTTTTCCAAAAATTAGTTTAAGAGCTCCTCAAGGTTTGCAAGAGCCACTTATTAACACCATCCCAGAATTCTATTCCACAAATTGATCATTCTCTGACAAAAATAAAAATTTCCATGGATCTAATCTCACTGCCTGCTTTGTCATTTTAAATATTAGGCCCCTATTTCTACACAGTCCATCCTACTAACATGTTATTAATGTGCTGAATAGTTTTAAAAATCAGAATTAGATACTGTTTAATTTCAGAGATTTCAAACCTCACAATTTCTCCCTCTATAGCTCAATGCACTTAGAGTCATAGAGTCATAGAGATGTACAGCATAGAAACAGACCCTTCGGTCCAACCCCTCCATGCCGACCAGATATCCCAACCCAATCTAGTCCCACCTGCCAGCATCCAGCCCATATCCCTCCAAACCCTTCCTATTCATATACCCATCCAAATGCCTCTTAAATGTTGCAATTGTACCAGCCTCCACCACATCCTCTGGCAGCTCATTCCATACACGTACCACCCTCTGTGTGAAAAAGTTGCCCCTTACGTCTCTTTTATATCTTTCCCCTCTCACCCTAAACCTATGCCCTCTAGTTCTGGACTCCCCGACCCCAGGTAAAAGACTTTGTCTATTTATCCTATCCATGCCCCTCATAATTTTGTAAACCTCTATAAGGTCACCCCTCAGTCTCAGACGCTGCAGGGAAAACAGCCCCAGCCTGTTCAGCCTCTCCCTATAGCTCAAATCCTCCAACCCTGGCAACATCCTTATGAATCTTTTCTGAACCCTTTTAAGTTTCACAGCATCTTTTCAATAGGAAGGAGACCAGAATTGCACGCAATATTCCAACAGTGGCCTAACCAATGTCCTATATAGTCGCAACATGACCTCCCAATTCCTGTACTCAATATTCTGACCAATAAAGGAAAGCATACCAAACGCCTTCTTCACTATCCTATCTACCTGTGACTCCACCTTCACGGAGCTGTGAACCTGCACTCCAAGGTCTCTTTGTTCAGTAACACTCCCTAGGCCGTTACCATTAAGTGTATATGTCCTGCTAATATTTGTTTTCCCAAAAATGCTGCACCTCGCATTTATCTGAATTAAACTCCATCTGCCACTTCTCAGCACATTGGCCATCTGGTCCAGATCCTGTTGTAATCTGAGGTAACCCTCTTCGCTGTCCACTACACCTCCAATTTTGGGTGTCATCTGCAAACACTTCATCCAAACCAATCTCATTACCCTACTTTGCCTCTTCTCTAGAGCCCCAATATCCTTATTAAGAAGAATGGCAGTCAGCTTTAGATTAATATGGCAAAATCCTTAGGGAGCAATCAATGGTCACTCCCAATTTGCTCCCTTCTAGTCACCTTTAAGCTAACTAGTCACCTTGACACTCCATCTGAATTCTGCATAATAATGTAAGAATCATCATCACTTTTTACCCACTAAAAATGGGCAACTTCACTTGAATATTTTTCTATTTGGAGAGGAGGATAAACATCTGTTTGCATGTGTGTGCTGACAGTTTGTTAATTAGGCTTCGTGATATTTGATTTTAATATTAAGGAAGTAGTTATAGTAATCTAGGGTCCAAGCTAAGAAAACACCTGGATTAATGTGAAAAAATTCTCTGTATGTAACCAGACATGTATCTTATCTTTGCCTTGCCCATTTAACCTTAATTTCTGTCCATTACCATGTGTATTTTGATTGCCACTCTGTCTATGAACGAACAATTTTGACATCATTTTTATCGGGATCAAATACCTTCCTTTCTTGATTAATTCTTCTGTTTCCTTTACCTGCTGCTGTCTACCTGGAGATCGGATGTTGTCATTTGTTGATGACTATCCATGGCTATCTATGGGGCCAATACAGTGTGAGATCCTGAACTCTTTGCAGGCGATTGGTTACTTGCCTTTCTGAGTGTCGTGGCAGTGCCCAGTGAGTCACAGAACTTGCTGGTTTTCACCTTCTGACCGATTGTTCTACGAACTTGTTAAGATGTTTTTCCTTTGTCCACCATACCCAGTCTTTGTGCACTTGAAGAGGTGATGATCCCACATCACAACAGCCAAACCTGCTGGGTTGTTCATTTAGTTTTGCTTATCTGGTAACTCAAGATCCTGGGGTACAGCTAATGGTAAGCAACCAACTACCTGGAGTCATAAGTGAGAGCTGGCAAGTTGTAGGACACAGTTTTTTTTCCCTACCTTCACCCATGGTGATATCCATCTTGGCAGGAGCACAAATATACAAGCAGAAGATTTGTTTTCAGTTCTGTAGAAATGATTGGAAAATATCAAAGAATCAGAAGTAATTTATATAAAAACCAAAAGAGTTTTTAAATGAATGAAAGTGATGATGTGAGATGAAATACAGTCAAACAAAGAGTATGTAAGGGTTTATCACTGTACTTATAATCTCGGTAATGGGAATAACAACAGAATGAATTCATTTCTCACAATGGCTGAGGTTGCCATGAAGGACCCACCTTCTTAACCTCTCCCCTCACCTGAGGTGTAGTGACCCTCAGGTTAAATCACCACCAGTCATCTCTCTTGTTGAACCGTAAACAACCTTTGATAAGTAGATAAAACATTGTATTAATGCTGACATTAAAGAGGAATTACAACAAATCCGAGATGATGTTAACAATGTTATAAAGAATTTAGTAAGGAAACTAAATTACTGTTAGTAGCAAGAAAGCCACAAGCCAAAAGTGACAATGTCAATTACCACCCTAATAAAAATGGATCATGAGTGACCAAATGATCAAAATTACACAAAGCCTTTGGAATCGCAGCATTTAGAAGAGTGTTCAGAATATTGTAGAAAGAGAGAATAAAAAATGTAATACAAAGAACACTGGCTGAAGACCACATCAATGATAAAATGAGCCAAGGAAAATCAAGGGCTGAGTTTAATCAGAAATTGGCTAATTGGGTAAATTTGGTGAGTTTCATGGAGGGCTTCTCTCCATAAGTCCCAGTGAGTTTTTTAATGCTCTCATCCCAAACACTTCTCATTATCTATGCATGAAGCCACTATGGTATCCCACTCATCACACTCTTCCATTCGCCACAGGCAGAAGTATTTATCACTGCCTGGGATCTCTGGCACTGGAACCTTCTTTAAACCCCAGCCACACAAATAGCCAAGCACTCGCAGTTGCTGTTGCCCTGAATACTTCCTGCACATGTTGGACAGAGAGAAATTGGTATCCCACTTTGCCAACATCATCAACTCCTTTCTGCTGATCATGGTTGATTCTCCCAATATTTTCGCGAATGCCCACATGTTCAGGGGCTGAGATAATCCAGCCCCCGAGAAAGTTTTAGTCAAACAGCCCAAATGAATTGGCAAAAAAGAGCTTTCAGGAATCATTGAGAGCAGCTTTCTGTACAAGCAGCTTGTGGAACATTGTATCTAACTCCCAAGAAAGAGAAAGAAACTGAAAGAGAAGGGATATTTCTTCTGTTTTGTCCAAATGCAACCAAATAGCTTTCCCTTAAATATAAGATTAATAATTTCCACAGAATTGTTCCCACTACACTTCCAAAAAGGTCATTGCTCTGATGTCAGCTCTGTCAATCTTCCCAGTTTGTATAATTGACAAACACAAATAAAAAGTTAAGGGTCATGATGCAATTAAGGTACCTACTAGGGCTGAAAAGAGTAGGAGAGAACTTAAGATAAGTCTAGAAATATTGGTTGGTTAATAGTAAGTTTGAATTCCAGAAAATTGTAGATTATTACAGTGTTTTATGTTTTAAAAACTACTTGAACTGAAATGAGAAGGAGCTGTTTTATAAACCAGTGTTTTGAAAAGCAAGCAACTGTATACGTATGGCTTGCATTCCAAAACACTGTTTGAACCAGCAGTAATCATGCTTTCAATTGAAGATGAAGAGGAGCCAATGGGCTCTGTATTCAGATGCAGATGGGTGGCAACAAGTTGATTAGTCCATGGGGTAGTGGCAAGTTGACGACAGAGACCTTTGGCTTGCCAACTACTGTGTGATAGGTCCTCAGGTGGCTGAGCAGCTTGAAGTTGGAAGCAAGTTACAAAGACACAGAAAAAGTGTGAGAGAGAGAAAGAAAAGCTGCCCAGATGCTGCCTGACCTCTGCTGTCAAAAGCTCAGGTTAACCTGAAGGAAACCAGTAATTCCTTCAGCAGTTAGTATGAGCTGTTACCAATTTTCAAATGATAAATCAGTGAATCAGCCGTTCTGTACTACTTACAAACAAGTGAAAGCATCCAGATGAAGACATCTGAACAAGGGGTTTTGTGTGTGTGTGTGTGTGTGTGTTTTATTATTTTTGTACAACTCCAGGAATGATGTGGGTTATAACAACAGGAGGAGCAACTGAAGGACGTGTGCTGTAGTGAGCAAGGTTAGATCTCATGGAATATAGGGAGAACTCGCCATTTGGATTCAGAACTGGCTCAAAGGTAGAAGACAGAGGGTGGTGGTGGAGTGTTGTTTTTCAGACTGGAGGCCTTTGACAAGTGGAGTGCCACAAGGGTCGGTGCTGGGTCCACTACTTTTCATCATTTATATAAATGATTTGGATGTGAGCATAAGAGGTATAGATAGTAAGTTTGCAGATGACACCAAAATTGGAGGTGTAGTGGACAGCGAAGGAGGTTACCTCAGATTACAACGGGAACTTCATCAGATGGGCCAATGGGCAAGAAGTGGCAGATGGAGTTTAATTTAAATAAATGTGAGGTGCTGCATTTTGGGAAAGCAAATCTTAGCAGGACTTATACACTTAATGGTAAGGTCGTAGGGAGTGTTGCTGAACAAAGAGACCTTGGAGTGCAGGTTCATAGCTCCATGAAAGTAGAGTCACAGGTAGGTAGGATAGTGAAGAAGGCATTTGGTATGCTTTCCTTTATTGCTCAGAGTATTGAGTACAGGAGTTGGGAGGTCATGTTGCAGCTGTACAGGACATTGGTTAAGCCACTATTGGAATATTGTGTGCAATTCCTGTCTCTTTCCTATCAGAAAGATGTTATGAAACTTGAAAGGGTTCAGAAAAGATTTACAAGGATGTTGCCATGGTTGGGCGATTTGAGCTATAGGGAGAGATTGAATAGGGTAGGGCTGTTTCACCTGGAGCATCAGAGGCTGAGGGGTGACCTCATAGAGGTTTATAAAATCATGAGGGGCATGGATTGGATAAATAGACAAAGTCTTTTCCCTGGTGTGGGGGAGTCCAGAACTAGAGGGCATAGGTTTAGGGTGAGAGGGGAAAGATATAAAAGAGACCTAAGAGGCAACTCTTTTCACTCAGAGGCTGGTACGTGTATGGAATGAGCTGCCAGATGAAGTGGTGGAGGCTGGTACAACTGCAATATTTAAAAGACATCTGGATGGGTATATGAATAGGAAGGGTTTGGAGGGATGCAGGCCAGGTGCTGGCAGGTGGGACTAGATTGTGTTGAGATATCTGGTCGGCATGGACAAATTGGACCAAAGGGTCTGTTTCCATGCTGTACATCTCTATGACTCTACGAAAGATACTAGTCTTGGAAATTGCAGAGAAGCATAACTGTTCACATTTTGGCCTGTTAGAGATTCAGAATACAAGGAACTTAATGAGGCATGGAAATATATAAGATATAAAGTACACCCAATAATGTGTTTGCAATGATATACTCATTCTGATTCGCTTGCCTGTTGCAGTTGTACAGAGAATGGACACTGTGACCGAAGGAATGGAAACATCACGGAAGAGTTATACAGAGAAATTAACTGCAGTCGAGACAGATCTGAAGAAATTAGGTAAGCATTATAATAATCTTTGTGCTGGGAAAAATAGTATTAGACAGAAATCAACAGTGGCTAAAGGTATTTCAGTATCAAATTTAACTAAAGTCTCAAAATTACAGTAAATTATAGTAATACGTGAGGAGACACTGTGTATAATCTTTCTTGCCTTACTAGATTTTTTTCAGAAGAGGTGACGTTGTATTTAAGATCAATGTATTCATGCCTCTGTTGAACTTATAACTGATCAAATGTCATACAAAGATTCAAAACATTCTTATGTTAATATCACAAATAGTAATTTCCTAAATTAACAATCTGGGTTGAACTTCATATGTTTTTTGCTAAGTGTACATTTGCATTGTGTCTTTTGGAAGGTTTTTCACTTAAGACCCAGCAAGATTTCTCACCGTACTTACCAAACTCACCTAACTGACTACATACAGAATCCTGTGGCATCCCTCTGATTCTATCCCACCAAACTATGAGCCATTCCTGGAACAATTTGCCAATCACTGACTCTCTGCCAACAGGCAACCATCTCTTGCACCTGTGCCATATCTAAAAGGCCAGTATGCTCCAAGACAAGCAATTTCAATCTGACATTTCCCTCATTGGGAATGTAATAGCACAGGAGCTACAAAGTCACGCTGTCTACAGCACATGGCTGAAGCTCCTTCACACATACAACCCCATTCTTTTATCCTGGTCGCTGTTTAAACTCCAGGCCACACACTTTATCTGTCCTTAGAAATATCCCATCTAAATGCCCTTTCAAAATCATCATTACTGTGTCCCCAGTGCCTGTCTAAAAGAAATTTTGCAAAGTTATATTCAGATCCATCTCACAGCCTCCCCTGGCTCTTCTTGCAGTGCAAGCCAAATCCTGGTCATGATTTTGGTTCCATTCTGGTCACCTGCATTATTAAAGATATAGCATCATGGTGATATTTACATCATCAACAACAGGTAACTTTTCAAAATACACCAGGAGCGGATGACCTTTCCAGATCTGCATTTGGAAGTTTTAGGATGAGGGGGTAACATATGGACTAGCAATCTGATCTGCCCATTTTAAACAACATATACACATTGTTTTCATTGGGCAATGGGGTCAGTGGTTAAAATCAGTTTCTGTGTCTTTACTTTTTTTTAACTTTTACATTTTGTGACAGAGTTTAGTGCTGGCTATTGATGAAGACAGCACTCAAAGGTCAGAGAAATAATTAACATTTTGAGTAGAGTATGATTTCTTCAGGAAGAATGGTTTTATTGCATTCAACACAGCAACTCTGCTTCTCTCTCCACTGACGCTACAAGACCTGTTGAGTTTTTCCAGCCTTTTATCATTTTATTTGATATGTGCAGTATCCACAATATTTCACTTTGAGACACATAGGTAAGGATTGAACGGAGTAGACCACACAGCAAGCCCAATAAAAAGAGCATTCTGCAGGCTCAGTCCCACCTACAGTTGGAGGCAGGAAAGAAAGCAAGCAAGGCCCAGTTTGGGGCCAAATCTTTATGACAAAAGAAGTCAGAGGCAGATTTGTGCAGGCTAATGCTGAGGTGTCAGCAGCAATCAGGAGAGCAGATGAACATTGCAACAGAAAGCAGTACACAAGAGAGCAGAGGAAAATTGGGGAGGTGATGCCCTAATGGTAATATAATTGGAATATTAAGTCAGAGACCCAGGTAATGTTCTTGGACCCCAGTTCAAATCCTGCCACAGCAGATGGTGGAATTTCAATTCAATATTGAAAATCTGGAACTAAGGGTCTTAACAATCATGAATTCATTGTTGGAAAACTCCATCTGGTTCACTAATGTCCTTTAGGGAATGAAACTTTACCTGGTCTGGCCATCATGTGACTCTAGATCCACACAGTATAATTGACTCTAACTGCCCTCTGGGCTATTAGAGATTGGCAACAAATGCTGCTTCACCAATGATGCCCTCACCCCATGAGTGAATAAAAATTAAGAGTCAAGTAAGTATAATGTAGGACAGAAAGCTGAAAGTGAATAGTGGCAGCTGAGCCAGTGAGCTATGCATCCCATCCTTTGCATAGCTTCTGCACATTAACAAAAATCTGTTGGATCCAAGCTAGTCAAGATAAGGTATCCTCGATCGAGATTGGGATCAGATTCAAGAATGGACAGCAAGGCTAGTCAAAAAAGTGGAAGTCAGGGTTTGCTCATGAAGTGGGTGGACAAGAAGCAAGAAAGAGCAATGGGGGTTTCAGAGAAGGCAGCAGTTTGAAGGGGATTGCAGAGCAATGTGGGCTGTTGGTGAGGGCCCTTTTCCACCAGAGCCCATTAGTTCTAAAAAAGGCAGGATTGGTAATTGTTATGGACTAGACCAGACCCTCCTCAAAATATTTTAAGAAGGTAGCCCAGACCCTAACCTTTTCTTATTTAAAAGACAAACGTAAAGTGCTGTGCTCGAGATGCAATTCAGCTGGTCGAACTCCTTGATATTAAGCAAAACAATTTATTTAAACACTGTAGTTAAAAAAAAGAACTTAGAAGAACTTAACTGTATTGGAAAACTTAACAGAGCACTGGGTACAGTAACTATTACTAGTTAACTGTTTAAATATAGTAACATCCCATAAACGCACCCCTTGGCAAAAAGGCAAAGTCAGAAAAGATAGTTTCATATGCAATCCAGCAGCAAAGAGAAATGCCAGCTTCTAGCTGTAACCAAGAGAGGGGAGAAAAATAGCTTCCACTCCTTCAATATGCTACCAGCTGCTGCTGAATATAAAAGCTAAAAACAAAATAAGAAATACTGGTCTGTGAGAGCTGGCCAGACTGCTTCTATTGTTCCAACTTTAAAAAAACTCCAAGGCCTCACAAACTGTTTACATTACCACAGACTGATCAGAACCTCTCATTCAGTCCCTCTCTTAAAATAAACCCAGGGTAAAATACACCTATTAAAGGCACAGCATTGTCACATAGTTAAAGCTAACCCGATGTAGGGTTTAGGTGTGGGACCCTGGCAGCAAATCAACTGAGGCTGATGCGATTAAAGTGGCAGAGTTGGGGAGTTTATTCTATTCCTCTACAATTTGTTGATTGACACTAGATAATAGAGCAGATGTAATGGGCCAAATGGCCTCCTTCTACACTGTAATAATTCAGTGATTGACCAGCACTGTTTTTTTTTGCTGAAACATTTATGCACTAGTTAATAGCACTATAGGATCTTTCAGGCCACGTTATGTCTTACAATCTATATTCGATGGAGTGATGTCGTTCAGCAGGGCTGGAGGACACAAAGAAAGATTTGAGTTAGGGATGGGAACTTATTAATGAAGAACAATACTGGTCAATGAATGGTTCTTAGTCTCGGCAATGGTTGGGAAGAGAAATAGGAATGGAATGTGGGCAAACTACAGTAATGGTGCAAGTTGTTATCAGAATCAGAATCAAAGTTGGGGCTGACAGTGCAGAGAAACAGAGCATGGGTAGCAGTCTTCTCAAGCTGTCAAAGAAAAATAAAGTTCATACCCAGATACATAAAGAAAGATGTCTATCAGTAGGATCTAGGTTTGGACAACAAGAAAGGTGCAGATTGGCACCAGTATTGAAGGGCAGGCTAGGGCAGAAATGAGGTCTGTGACCAGCAGGAGGAGTCTGTGCAGATCTGGCAGTTACCCGCAGGAAGGAGGGTAAAATAGCAATGGGATGAAAGCAGATTTTTAAACTATCAGAGGGTTAGTGGAATTATTGGGTTTTTAATGTGCCTATAAGATCTGGCTAAGGAGACTAATTACATGCAAAATACTGCCACCTGCTGATAAGAAACAAATTAGCAACATCACATCCATATTTGAATCTATGTTCCACTTAAAATTCCTCCATTCAAGTTTCCTCGTCTAATTCTATCAATATAGTCCTCAATTCCCTTCTCCCTCATCTCGTTTCATATTAAGTGTATTTATACCATTTTCCTGAATTAAGACATAGTAGACTGTCACACAGTAAATGTATCAACATCATGGTTGTAAAATGGACTCATAGTTGAGTAATTTTGGTGCCACAGGTTCCATGTTAACACCAAAATGACATGTCCTTAGTGCATTGGAGTCATGGGTATGACCTGCCCTGAATGTTATCTTTGTGAGGGTATCAGTATTGGTGCAAGGAGTGTGAACCAGAATTAGAAAACTGATTGTGAAGGCAAAACCGAGGTAAAAACAATGACTGCAGATGCTGGAAACCAGATTCTGGATGATTGTGAAGGCAATCAATATGTCCTGAATTAACAAACCCCCTGCCATTGTCAACCTTTCCATCCCAGCTATTGTCTTCCAGTAATCATGCCAACTGTAATTGTGTTCAACAGCAGTTAAGCGACCCACCCTTCTCACTACCACAATTTAAAAGGATGGTTAACATTCAAATTAATTGCTGATTAATTTCTGCTGGCTCTATTGAATTTGGAAAAGAATTCACTGGATTGATGGGTTAGGGAAATTACTAAGTGAGTTAGTGAAGTCAGGATGGAGTGGCTGCATGAGCAAAATGCCTTATTTATGACTGTAATAATTCATAGAATCTCTACGGTATGGAACCAGGCCATTTGGCCCATTGAGTCCACATCAACTTTCTGTATCTAACCCATAATAACACTGCATTTCCCATGGCTAGTCCATCTATCCTGCACACTCTGGGCAATATAGCTAATCCACCTAACGTGCACATCTTAGGACTGTGGGTAGAAAGCAGAACACCCAGAGGGAACCCACACAGGCTCTGGTGGAATTGAGCCCAGATCCCTGGTTCTGTGAGGCAGCAGTGCTAACCACTGAGCCATGGTACCCTTCTGGTCAAGTGATTGCTTTCAGTAATGGGTAGTATCTTTGCCATTTCTGTTGGGGTGTATTATGAAAGGGAGATGGAGATGGATCTGTTTCGTTAATATCTTCACCTTTCTCCATATGATGCTTCATTTGTCACCTACTTGTCTGCTCACTCACTTTTCTTCTGTCCATTTGCAAACTTTTCTGTGTCCTCCTCACAGCTCACTTACCCACAGCCTACCCTGGAATAAGTTATCTGCCCTGTACAACTATAGCAGAAAACCTCTGCAACAAATGACAATATTCCATTTGTCAACCTCATAGAAGTTTCTGACTGCCTTGACCGGGTGGATACAGAGGGCATGTTTCCCCTCACAAGGAAGAACGAGGAGGCATAGTTGAAATGTCTCCCACTGGAGACAAGGATGGGGAAATTATCCCTCAAGAGGGTAGTTAATCTTTGAATTTCTCTTCTACAGTGAGCAGAAGAGACTGGGCTATTGAATATATTAGAGGATGAGTTAGGCAGATATTTAGTTTAAAAGGGATCTGAGAGTTATGGGGCCAGATGGAAAAGTGGAGTTAAGGCTGTAATCAGATTAGCCATGAACTTACTGAATGGCAGAGCAGGCTCAATGAGCTGAATAGCTGACTCCTGCTCCTATTTCTTAACATCTATGGTCTTCGGCAAGTGTTACTTCACAATATTCCTATCTTTTAGAATACGTTTATCATGCTGAGCCCTGAGGAAGGGAGCCCTGTCGTCAGCATTACTCCCGAGTCAAGTGCAAAATAACTGATGCAAAGTACAACTTCCTTCATTCGTCCCGAATAATGTGCCGTAGCCCAAGTAGAACATCCCCAGAGAATCAGTGTGACAGTTTTCCATTTCCTGCATTAACCATGCTTTAGCCTATTTGAACCAAATAAGGGACATATTTTATAAGCCTTCACTACCATTGGATTAAGATTTCCTAAACTCAATTCACATAATATCTATTTCACCTACAAACAATAAAACTTCATTTTTGCTTCTGACAAAAGGTTATTGACCTAAAATTTTTTAAATTTCTCACTCCAGAAATATTTTTAGGTATTTCCACTATTTTGAGTTTTTACTTCATTTGTCTTGCCTCATTTTTAGCAGACCATTCACTCAGACAGTCTTTAAAAAATGTGGCTTTTGATTGGTCTGTTAAAACAAATAGTGAATATATTGGGCTCCATCTGGAAGTAATTCCCACTCATGTTTATCATAGAGTCATAGAGATGTACAGCACAGAAACAGACCTTTCGGGCCTACTCGCCCATACTGACCAGATATCCTAGATAAATCTAGTCCCATTTGCCAGCATTTGGCTCATATCCCTCTAAATCTTCCTTTCCATATACCCATCTAGATGCCTATTAAATGTTGTAATTGTACCAGCCTCCACCACTTCCTCTGGCAACTCATTCCATTGAAGCACCACCCTCTGCATGAAAAGGTTGCCCCTTAGCTCCTGTTTAAATCTTTTTGCTCTCACCTTTAACCTATGCCCTCTAGTTTTGGACTCCCCCACCCTGGGAAAAATACCTTGTCTATCTAACCTATCTATGCCCCTCATGATTTTATAAAACTCTATAAAGTCATTCCTCAGCGTCCAGCGTTCCAGGGAAAACAGCCTCTCCCTATAGCTGAAACCCTCCAAACCTGGCAACATCCTTGTAAATCTTTTCTGAATCCTTTCAAGTTTCACAACATCCTTCTGATAGCAGGAAGACAAGAATTAAACATGGTCTAATCAATGTCCTGTATAGCCGCAACATGACCTTTCAACACCTATACTCAATGCATTGACCAACGAAGGCAAGCATACCAAAGGCTTTCTTCACGATTGTGTCTACCTGCAACTCTACTTTCAAGGAACTATGTAATCTGTGGTCCAAGGTCTCTTTGTTCAGCAACACTGTCCAGGACCTTTCCATAAAATATATATGTCCTACCCTAATTTGCCTTTCCAAAATGCAGCCTCACATTTAGCTAAACTGCATCTGCCACTTCTCGGCCCATTGGCCCATCTAACCAAGATCCCATTGTAGTCTGAGGTAATCTTCTTGCTGTCTGTTGGACCTCCAATATTGGTAGCATCTGCAAACCTATTATCTATACCTCCTATGTTCACATCTGAAAAATAACTCTCCACCTTCACCCTCTGTCTTCTACCTTTAAGCCAGTTCTGTATCCAAATGGCTTGTTCTTCCTGTATTCCATGTGATCTAAACTTGCTAAACATGAGGAACCATGTCAAACGTTTTAATGAGATCATGTCCACTGTCCTCCTTGTTATTTCTTCAAAAAGCTCAATTAAGTTAGTGAGACACAATCTCCCATGTCCAAAGCGATGTTGACTATCCCTCATCAGTCCTTGCCTATGCAAATACATGTAAATCCTGTCCCTCAGGATTCCCTCCAACAACTTGTCCACCACCGATGTCAGGCTCACCAGTCTATAGTTCCCTGGCTTTTCCTTACCAACTTTCTTAAATAATGACACCATGGTGGCCAGCCTCCAGTCTTCCGGCATCTCATCTGTGACCATCGATGATCCAAATATCTCAGCAAGGGGCCCAGCAATCACTTCCCTAGCTTCCCACAGAGTTCTAGCGTACACCTGATCAGGTCCTGGGGATTTATCCACCTTTATCTGTTTTAAGCTGTCCAGCAACTCCTTCTCTGTGATATGGATATTTGTCAAAATATCGCTATTTATTTTCCCATGTTCTATGTAGAACATAGATAGAACACAGAACAGTACAGCACAGAACAGGCCCTTCAGCCCACGATGTTGTGCTGACCATTGATCCTCATGTATGCACCCTCAGATTTCTGTGACCATATGCATGTCCAGCAGTCTCTTAAATGTCCCCAATGACCTCGCTTCCACAACTGCTGCTGGCAACGCATTCCATGCTCTCACAACTCTCTGTGTAAAGAACCCGCCTCTGACATCCCCTCTATACTTTCCTCCAACCAGCTTAAAACTATGACCCCTCGTGTTAGTCATTTCTGCCCTGGGAAATAGTCTCTGGCTATCGACTCTATCTATGCCTCTCATTACCTTGTATACCTCAACTAGGTCCCCTCTCCTCCTCCTTTTCTCCAATGAAAAAAGTCCAAGCTCAGTCAACCTCTGTTCATAAGATACGTCCTCCAGTCCAGGCAGCATCCTGGTAAACCTCCTCTGAACCCTCTCCAAAGCATCCACATCTTCCCTATAATAGGGCAACCAGAAATGGACACAGTATTCCAAGTGCAGTCTAACCAAAGTTTTATAGAGCTGCAACAAGATCTCACAACTCTTAAACTCAATCCTCCTGTTAATGAAAGCCAAAACACCATATGCTTTCTTAACAACCCTGTCCACTTGGGTGGTCATTTTAAGGGATCTATGTACCTGCACACCAAGATCCCTCTGTTCCTCCACACTGCCAAGAATCCTATCCGTAATCCTGTACTCAGCTTTCAAATTCGACCTTCCAAAATGCATCACCTCGCATTTATCCAGGTTGAACTCCATCTGCCACCTCTCAGCCCATCTCTGCATCCTGTCAATGTCCCGCTGCAGCCTACAGTAGCCCTCTATACTGTCAACAACACCTCCAACCTTTGTGTCGTCTGCAAACTTGCTGACCCATCCTTCAATCCCCTCATCTAAGTCATTAATAAAAATTACAAACAGTAGAGGCCCAAGGACAGAGCCCTGTGGAACACCACTCACCACTGACTTCCAGGCAGAATATTTTCCTTCTACTACCACTTGCTGTCTCCTGTTGGCCAGCCAATTCTGTATCCAGACAGCTAAGTTCCCCTGTGTCCCATTCCTCCTGACCTTCTGAATGAGCCTACCATGGGGAACCTTATCAAGTGCCTTGCTGAAGTCCATATACACCACATCCACAGCTCGACCCTCATCAACTTTTCTAGTCACATCCTCAAAGAACTCGATAAGGTTTGTGAGGCATGACCTGCCCCTCTCAAAGCCATGTTGACTGCATTTAATCAAGCCATGCTCTTCCAGATGGTCATAAATCCTATCCCTCAGAATCCTTTCTAACACCTTGCAGAAGACAGACGTGAGACTTACTGGTCTGTAATTGCCGGGGATTTCCCTATTTCCTTTCTTGAAGAGAGGAATTACATTTGCCTCTCTCCAGTCCTCAGGTACGACTCCAGTGGAAAGCGAGGATGCAAAGATCTTCGCAAGTGGCGAAGCAATTGCATTTCTCATTTCCCAAAGCAGCCGAGGACAAATCTGGTCCGGGCCTGGCGACTTGTCAATCTTAATGTTTGACAAAATTTCAGCACATCAGCTTCCTCTATCTCTATCCATTCCAGCATGCACACCTGCTCTTCAAAGGTTTCATTCACTACAAAGTTTGTTTCTTTCGTAAAGACAGAAGCAAAAAACTAATTTAGGGCTTCCCCTACCTCCTTAGACTCCACACACAAGTTCCCTATGCTATCTCTGATCAGCCCTATTCTTTCTTTGACCATTCTCTTATCCCTCACATAAGTGTAAAATGCCTTTGTGTTCTCCCTAATCCATTCTGCCAAGCCTTTCTCGTGCCCCCTCCTGGCACTCCTCAGACCATTTTTGAGCTCCTTCCTCGCCTGCCTGAGGAATCCTCTAGAGCTAAGCTTGACCCTAGCTTCCTCCACCTTATGTAAGCTACCTTCTTCCTTTTGATGAGAAGCTACGCTGCTCTAGTCATCCAAGTTTCCTTTATCTTACCCCTTCTTGCCTGTCTCAGAGGGACATATTTATTCATCACTCGCAACAACTGTTCCATATCTTCCTTATCCTTCTTCACAGTTAACAATGATGCAAAATATTTACATTAGATTAGATTAGATTCCCTACAATGTGGAAACAGGCCCTTCGGCCCAACAAGTCCACACCAACCCTTCGAAAAGCAACCCACCAAGACCCATTCCCCTACATTTACCCCCGACTAATGCCCCTGACTTGTTTAGTATCTCCCCCATCTCCTGTGGTTCCTCACGTCAGCGGTGTTGCTGATCTTTAAGGGGCCCTACTCTCTTCCTCGTTACCCTTTTGTCCTTAATGTATTTATAAAATCCGTTTGGATTCTCTGTAATTCTATTTGCTGAAGCTATCGTTTGTCCTCTTTTTGCCTATCTGATTTCCCTCTTAAGTATACTCCTACTGTCTTTATACTCTTCTAAGAATTCACTTCAATTCTGTTGTCTAAGCCTGACATATGCTTCTTTGTTTTTCTCAACCAAAACCTTAATTTCCCTCGTCATCCAACATTCCCTACACCTACCACCTTCATTCTAACAGGAACATATTTCCCATTTTCTAGCCATCCCTTTACTTGCAAACATCTGTCTCCAATTAACTTTTGAAATTTCTTGCCATATACCATCAAAATTGGCCTTCCTCTAATTTAGAACTTTAACTTTAAGATCCGGTCTATCCTATCTCTTTCACTGTTTTAAAACTAATAGAATTATGGTCGCTGGCTCCAAAGTGCTCCCCCAGTGACACCTCGGTTATACAAATTTAGTGCTCATTAAACATCAAACAAGGAAATTTGTTTTAACCTCACCTGCTGCACTTTTCTCCTTTGTGATTACCCATTTGTCATGACTCACAATGTATCTTAATCTTCTAGATGACCAGACTGGTGTGAAAGATGAAAGTACCACGACAGAACTGTCTAAATTCAAAACAGATATCCAGTTTCTTCAGAACCAACTTGGTGACATTGCAGACAAAGCTTCCAAAAACAAACTTTCACTGGACAAGCTACAAGAGACTGAGCAATCAATGACAACCAACCACAACGCCCTGAAAACTTTGTTGGATAGCAACTCAAGATCTATCAAAGACATAAACCAGACTTTATTGACATACAGTAGTTACATTACTAACTTGGAAGAAATCTCTGATAATCTGCAAAATGACATACAAAGGCAAACCAAGTCTCAGAGCAATGCAGTGATAAATCTCAGTCAGTTAAATCAGACACAGATCCAGCAAAGAGATTTATTCAATGCATTGCAAAAATCTGTTGATGATACCAGTCAGTCCATCCAGAAAATAAGGAATGATTGGCAGGCTCTCCAACACACTATGCTTCAAGCACAAAAAGACACAGACTGGCTGAAAGAGAAACTGCAATATCTACAATTGCAAGCAATGAACAACTCAATCATGGTGACTGGTAATAGTGATACTTTGGAAGATATGAGTAATCAGCTAAACACTCTGAGTTCACAGATGGGAAATACCAGTTTCATGGCTAACATTCACGAAGAGAGTCTCAGGGATCTGCAACAGTTTCAAAAAGCTCATGAAAACAAAACGTCTGCCAGTTTTGAACAACTTGAAGTGCGCATGGATGTAAATGAGAGAGACATCAGTAGTATTATAGGGAACATCAGTTGGACTGTGCAACATCTTCGCTCATTGACAAGCAATTTGAATGATATAAAAACCACTTGCACCAATACATTAAATCAACATGCAGACCAACTGGCAATCCTGACCAATGATATGGACAGTGTCCGAACAGACAGCTCTCTCCTCAAAGCACAGCAAGGTATAATGAAGGCCAGGTTGGATATTGAGGTTGGCAACTTGTCTATGATCATGGAAGAAATGAAACTTGTCGACACAAAGCATGCTCAGCTGATTAAAAACTTCACAATTCTTCAAGGTATATTTCTGTTAATTATTCAAAACTATAATGAAATTAATTTGTTTTGAATTTTGACCCAATCTAGTTAAGGTTTTTAATTTTAAGTTTAACCAAACCTAAATTTGAATGTTTGACCACAATCTCACATTTTGGAAGAGACCTGTTAGAGATGTTATGACACACCTCTGGAGTAGTTTGGACTATGTTTTCTGGCTCAGAGGCAGGGACACGACCATTGCACAAGAGCCCACACTTTAAGTTTATATGTTAGAATGCTTTCTTCATGGTAATCTCTAAGATTATGTAATGCAATAGCATGAACCTTTTTAAAAAAATCATTGAAACACTTTTTTCTCTGGATGTAGGTTTGCTCGCTGAGCTGGAAGGTTCATTTCCAGATGCTTCGTCACCCTACTAGATAACATCTTCAGTGGGCCTCCGGGCAATGCACTGCTGATGATTTCTCTTTCTGTTTATATGTTTGGGTTTCTTTGGGTTAGTGATGTCATTTCCTGTTCTTTTTCTCAGGGGGTTTGTCCAATGTAGTGTTTTTTACAGTTCTTGCACGGTATTTTGTAAATGACATCAGTTTTGCTTGTTGTCTGTAGACAGTCAGTCATTCACAAACCCACCAACACACCAAAACAGCAGCTAATGAACTTGAAAGACCCGATACAGACAATAAGCAAATCTAACGTCATTTACAAAATACCTTGCAAGAACTGTAAAAAACACTACATTGGACAAACAGGCAGAAAGTTAGCCACCAGGATACATGAACATCAATTAGCCACAAAACAACATGACCCTCTCTCACTAGTATCCTTACATACAGATAAGGAAGGGCACCACTTCGACTGGGAGAACATAATCCATCCTAGGACAAGCCAAACAGAGACACAGACACAAGAATTCCTAGAAACATGGCATTCCATTCCAACCAGAACTCTATCAACAGTCACATCGAGTTTGACCCCATCTACCACTCCTTGAGAAAAAGAACAGGAAATGACATCACCACAGGAAATGGCATAACCAACCCAAAGAAACCCAAACATATAGAAAGCAGAAATCATCAGCAGGGTTTTGTCCAGAGGCCCACTGAAGATGCTACCTAGTAGGGTGATGAAACATCTGGAAATGAGCCTTCTAGCTCAGCGAGCAAACATACATCCAGAACCTCAACCTGAGCTACAAAATCTTCTCAAAACACATATTTTTCTCTGACAGGATAATTGAAAAAGATTAGCAGAAAAAGTAATTAAATCTAGGTAAATTGAGAAGGAACTGGATCAGTTATCTGTATAGGCATTCGGTATGGTATGTAGAGATATTTAGTGGGACAGACTAAGATTGAATTGTTGTGCACAGACCTTGATGGGTCACAGCTTTCTTAATAATTTTACTGTTATTCTACAAATAAATGTTTGCAACATTCTGGGATTCCAAATTCAGTGTGTGAGATTAGTGCAGATTTTATCCCATGGACCTGAATGTGAGTACCAAGGCTCCCAATCTTAGATCTTGGACCTTGTTTCAATAGAGTTGGAACCCGTGGCAGCATTGGGAAGGAGGAAAGCAGTGGTTATTTTAATAGGAGGGTGGGAGTAGCACCTATGCTCCTCCCCACCCTGGTCAGCTTGGTGGGCCTAAGAACTTTCGCCAAGTGCAACCATCAATGGGCTAGCAGGAGGCTTTTAAAAAGTTTTCGCAGGGCACCTCCTTGATTTTCAGTGGCATTGATGATATGGAAGTTCCGGTGTTGGACTAGGGTGGACAAGGTGAAAAGTCACACAACACCAGGTTATAGTCCAACAGGTTTATTCGAAATCACAAACTATTGGAGCACTGCCCCTTTATCAGGTGACTTGGCAAAGGGGTAGCGCTCTGAAAGTTTGTGATTTCAAATAAACCTGTTGGACTATAACCTGGTGTCATGTGACTTTTGATCTTCAGTGGCATTGCCTTAGCTGAATCCCCCAATATCGACATACTGGGGCAGACTGTTGACATGTAACTGAACTAAACGAGCTGTATAAATACTGTGACTGTAAGAGCAGGTTAGAGACTGAATTTCTGACTCAAACAACTCAATTTCCACAAAGCCTTCCACCAGCACAAGTGTGGTGGAATACATTATACTTAGAACATAGAACAATACAGCGCAGAACAGGCCCTTCGGTCCTCGATGTTGCACCGACCTGTGAACTAATCTAAGCTTATCCCCCGACACTATCCTATCATCATCCATGTGCTTATCCAAGGATTGTTTAAATCTCCCTCATGTGGCTGAGATAACTCCATTGGCAGGCAGGTCATTCCATGCCCTTACCACTCTCTGAGTAAAGAACCTCCCTCTGACAACTGTCTTAAACCTAGCAGCTCTCAATTTGTAGTTATGCCCCCTCATACAAGCTGACATCATCATCCTAGACTTTCACTGTCTACCCCGTCTAATCCTCTGATCATCTTGTATGTCTCTATCAAATCGCCCTTAGCCGCCTTTAGCCACCTTTCCAATGAGAACAGATCCGAGTCTCTCAGCCTTTCCTCATAAGACCTTCCCTCCAGACCAGGCAATATCCTGGCAAATCTCCCCTGCACCTTTTCTAATGCTTCCACATCCTTCCTGTAATGGGGCAACCATAACTGTACACAATATTCCAAGTGCAGCCGCACTAGCATTTTGTACATTTGCAGCATGACATTACGGCTCCGGAACTCAATCCCTCTACCAATAAAACTCAACACAACATATGCCTTCTTAACAGCAATGTCAACCTGTGTGGCAACTTTCAGGGATCTATATACATGGACTCCAAGATCCCTCTGCACATCCACACTACCAAGAATCATTCCATTGACCCAGTATTCTGCCTTCCTGTTATTCTCCCCAGAGAGATTCAACTCACATTTAGCTGCATTGAACTCCATTTGCCACCTCTCAGCCCAATTCTGCAGCTTATCCAAGCCCCCCGCAACCTACAACATTCTTCCACATTGTCCACTACTCCATCGACTTTAGTGTCATCTGCAAACTTACTAACCCATCCACCTGTGCCTGCATCTAACTGATTTATAAAAAATGACAAACAGCAGTGGTCCCAAGACAGATCCTTATGGCACACCACTAGTAACTGGACTACAGGCTGAATATTTTCCATCACCCTCAATTCCATGCCTCTGCATTTTCTCCAGCAGTCTATCATGTGGAACCTTATCAATGGCTTTACTGAGACCATGTACACCATGTCAACTGCCCTACCCTCTTCTACATGCTTGGTCACCTTCTCAAAAAACTCAACGAGGGTTGTGAGACATGACCAGCCCTTGACAAAACCATGTTGACTATCTCCAATCAAATTATTGCTTGCTGGATGATTATAAATCCTATCTCTTATAATCCTTTTCAAATCTTTTCCTACAACAGATGTAAGGCTCACTGGTCTATAATTACCTAGGTCATCTCTACTGCCCTTCTTGAACAAGGGCTCAACATTTGCAATCCTCCAGTCCTCTGGTACTAAATCTGTAGACAATGATGACTCAAAGATCAAAGCCAAAGTCTCCGCCATCTCTTCCCTAGCTTCCCAGAGAATCCTTGAGTAAATCCCATCCGGCCCAGGGGACTTGTCTACTTTCACTTCTTGTAGAATTGATAACAACTCCTTACTAACCTCGATCCTTTCTAGTCTAATATCTCGTATCTCATTCTTCTCCTCTGCAATATTCTCCTTTACCTGAGTGAAAACCAATAAGAAATATTCATTTAGCACCTCTCTGATCTCCACAGGGTCCACACACAACTTCCTACTTTTGTCTTTGACTGGCCCTATTCTTACCTTAGTCATCCTTTTATTCCTCACTAAACTATAGAAAGCTTTAGGGTTCTCCTTTATTCTACCTGCTAAAGACTCCTCATGTCCTCTCTTTGCTCTTCTTAACTCCCTCTTTAAATCCTTCCTAGCTAATCTGTAACTCTCCATCGCCTCATCTGAACCATCTCGCCTCATCGTCATATAAGCTTCCTTCTTCCGCTTAACAAGAGATGCAATTTCTGTAGTAAACCACGGTTTCCTTACCTTATCACTTCCTCCCTGCCTGACAGGGACATACCAATCAAGGACACAAAATATCTGTTCCTTACACCAGCTCTACATTTTGATTGTCCCCATCCCCTGCATTTTGCTACCCCATTCTATGCATCCAAAGTCTTGTCTAAAGTGTTAGACTCTAATCAGAACAAAGCTACCTACTTGATGCCCTAATGTACCACCATAAATGTCTACATCTCTACCATGTGCCATGGCTGCAGCATGTACCACTGCATTGATTTACCAAAGTTCCTTTGACAGCACCTTTCAAATCCACCATCTGTACCATCTAGAATGACAAGGACAGCAGATTCATGGTTGCACCACCACCTGCACGTTTCCCTCCAAGCCACTCATCATCATGACTTGAAACGGATCAAAATCATGGAAGTCCCTTCCAAACAGTACATTGGGTGTATCCTAACCCCAAGGGCTGCTTTGGTTCAAGAAGGTAGCTAACTATCACATTCTGAAAGACCATTAGGATGGACAATGGCTACTGGCTTAGTCAGCAAAATCCACTTCCTGGGAAAAAAATTCTAAACTGCACTGCAGGAGGCAGTCTGATGAGGACAACTTTCATAACATTAATGAGACCTGCATAATCAGTGCACAGGTTGCCATTCTGAGTTAAAATCTAGTTGCATTGTGTTAACTGAGACAACACAAAGGCATCCAGTCTGCATAACCAATTGCAATAGGGGGTTCCTAGAACTGAAGTATCTCAGAAATGATGGAAATAGGTTCAATAAATTAATTTTGGTCTCCACAACATGTACTAACAATTTTAACTTCTTCGTTTTACTAAACATTTAGGTCCTCCTGGCCCAAGAGGTCCAAAAGGTGACAAAGGAATACAAGGACCAAGTGGCACAAAAGGAGCCAGAGGACAAAAAGGGGATCGCGGAGAAGTCGGACAACCTGGACCGATGGGTCCAAAAGGTTCTCGAGGCCCTCCTGGATCAAGAGGAGAGAAGGGCAGTCAAGGATATAGAGGCCCTCCTGGCATAAAAGGACAAAAAGGTTCAAATGGAAGACCTGGTGCACCAGGAGCTAAAGGAAGCATGGGACTGCCGGGTCTAGATGGACCTGTTGGCAAACTAGGTCCATCAGGACTACCAGGGCTTCAAGGTCAACCAGGAGCACCAGGAGCTACAGGCACCCCAGGACCAAAAGGCCCTCCAGGACCAAAAGGCCCTCCTGGTCCACCAGGCCCTCCAGGTCCCATAGGACTAATAAACCAAGCTCCGACTCTTCCTCCAAAACCAAATGGTAAAAATCTTTAATTACATGCTTGAATAGGAAGCTCTTTGGTATAGATTTTATCTTTCACTGCTTGAAAAGAACCTGGTATTAGTGGATCAGCCATTTGTGAAATGACCTTCACGTTTCCTTTCTTAGTTGTCTGCAGTTATGATGGGTGTACAACATGTGGCTGATCTGTACCACCAGTTTTCCAACCAGCAGTGAGATTGATCATTCTACTTTTCAGATTACCTGGCTCAAGAAACATTACAAGTTGCAATATAAATGATTAAAATGTGACTTTTGTGTTTATTCGCAGATTTTGTATTAAGTAATTTTTGCTGTATAAAGTCAGTACCAAGTTCCACGTGAAATCAATTATATTAAAGAAGGTACAGATTCATCAGCACGTCTGGATCTTTGAAAGAGTTGTTCACAGCAAACATGAGGTTATCCTGAACTCTATTGCCCATGATCTTATTTGGAACAAGTCCTATTCACCTATCACTCATGGGAT
This sequence comes from Chiloscyllium punctatum, assembly GCF_047496795.1. NCBI lineage: Eukaryota > Metazoa > Chordata > Chondrichthyes > Orectolobiformes > Hemiscylliidae > Chiloscyllium > Chiloscyllium punctatum. Next base: position 58,985,057 of record NC_092743.1, read on the forward strand.
CATTGATCTACATTTTCTCACCCACTCAAACCACACTTTGATTTTAAAATGCTCTTCCTCGTTTCCAAAGTCCAACATGGTCCTTCCCTTGTCTAAATCTGCAATCTCCTCTAACCTCGCAACACTCCCAAGAAATTGTATTGATCTAACTCTGACCTTTTGAACATCCCCAATTTTAACTCCACCACTGGGGATGTGCCTTAACTGCCTGCACCCGAAGTTCTGGAATATCCTCCTTATGACCCTTCACTGCTGTACCTTGTTTTCCTTTTTTAAGAAACTCACTAGAACCTCTCTTTGACCAAGCTTTGGTCATCATGCAGCTTGGTGTCGAATATCAATGTTTGTTTTAAAACAATCATGAAAGGTGCCCTTGGGACATTTTGTGACATATGAAAGCATGAAATTGAAACAAGCTGTTGTTCTCATTGGAACATTATACTGGGCCATTCAATACCTTAAGCCTTTCTGTTAGATCATCGTTGCTCTGCACCTAAGTTCTATCAGCTCCATGTGCTTTTGTAACTCATAATACCTCGGTCTAAGAAAAACTGAATGAGTTCCATTCCTTGACCACATGGTTTTGTCGTGAGAGAAAGACTATACCTTTAGCTTTTAGTTTTACTGCTATTCTTGAAATAGAATTCAACACAGTACTAATAAATTATGCCAGTGAACTGAAATTGTTCATTCAGATTGCAAAGATTGCATAAACACTGATCACTCACCTTGATTCAAGCATTTGTGGAGTCAGCTTGGTTTCAAGCACATACAAAAACACATCATGTTGTTTGAGTACTGCCAAACCAAGCTCCTGAGGAATCACCACAGGGAGAGTTTGGGTTTTCCCATTTCAGGACTGGGCTTTACATTCCCCTGCTGGCAGCTGTGAAGGTGAACTGACTTATTAAATCCAGCAGATGGTGTGCTGCCTTTAACCCATAATGATAGGGGTGGGATTGAGCAGCCCAACCATCAGTGGGTCAGTTGAGGCCCTTAAGAAAGAAATTAATTCCCACATGCTGCCTCATGCTCCTACCACCAGAATTTAACCAACAAGCAAGAGGTGTCCACACCATGTGGCTGGCATAGTAGCAAAGCAGATTTCTCTGTGCATGGCAAGTGTTCAGGGCAGGGAATTTGCTTCATATTGTGTCTCCTGGGCACATTGCAGGGTGCCCTCTGAAGGCTTTAATGCCAGTGAGATTCCATCCCCCCACCCCTCCACCCAAACAACACCAGCTTCACAACCAGTGGAACCCCTAAACATTGACTCCAATCCCAATTCAATGCTGCAATCTGTTGTCTCAAAGGACTGGAGTACTGGAGTGCATCTGGCCTCTGATTTAATCTGAGGAAAGAATTCCCTCCAGTGGTGGGTGTAAAATCATGCTTTCAGTCTGATAAGCAGCTGTTAGAGGCTCCAGGAACCCAGTATAATTCAGTAGGATGGATGGGAGTTCAGATTTCCCGCACTGATCTTAAAATAGAGCCAGGCATGACTGGGTCTGCAATTCCCAATTCCATTCCTATTGTGAGCAAGGAATAAGGGTGTGGGTGGCAAGCCCAAACACCACACTCCCATCCTTGCCTACTACATTGTAAGGGTCTCTATTTTGGACCTCTGTTATATTTATGGAATAAGGGACAATGGAAAACCCTAATTTGGAGTTGGGAACCTTGTGATAGGTAAGTTTGAAATATGCTGACATCTTCACATGACATAATGTAATATGGTATCACAAGTTACATATATTTTTAATGCAATGATTAATGGTGGAGCTTTGTATAAAGTAAGTTCAACAGTACAGAGGTTCTAATTTTAACGTGTCAATTTTTACCTATAAGTCGGTCTATTCTTTGATTCGCATTTGAACCATCTTTTGAGCCTTAGAAATAGATATAAATATGGCTAATTCCTTTGTTTGTCATCCTTTTATACTGGAATTGATGGGCACATGTTCAAGCTACTGAAAAGCATTTGCTATATTTAGCTCTGGAGGTTTTTATAAAACTATGCAATGGAGTCCTGTTGTGAATGCCCAAAAGCATTCCAAACCCCAGGAATCGATTCATTCCAATTTCCTTCTCTTCAACGACATCTTTGATCTGTAAGCTCCTTTGCTGTCTAAACATCATCTGATCTCTCCTGTTTCATTGCTGTTACCATTGATCAACAGCATACCAACCCATCACATTTCTACCTCTCTTAGGTTCCAAAGAAGAGGCATATTGGACTAGAAATCTTAATTTTGTTTATCTCTGTACAGATACTGGGGCAGACCTGCTGTGCTAATGCACACTAATGCTCAGCAAACAGAATGTCTGTTCACTTTCTGTCAATATTCCACTCATTGTCATCTTCTGATGGTCAGCTTAACTCGGCATTTCATGAATCTTGTTGTTATACAGCTTGATATGTGACCTTGGTTGTTTGAATTGCTGCACCAGTCTGGTGTCAGGTTGGGCTTCTAATGATCCTAAACTACTTGTTCCAGACTTTGCTTTCTGCATTGGTGCTTCTCTTGTCCTCTAGTGCCACAGACTTTGACACAGTGTTAAAAGCAGGGCAATCTTTGTTTGAGGCCACATAGTTTATTAGCTGTCATGTCAACGGTGGACAAATTACCCGTAGCCTGTAGACTTTATCTACCCATTAGTATAGCTTCTTACTTGAATATTTCTATGATGAAACTTTTGGATTTGTCAAAGATGTCTTTTTGCAATACTTCCATTGGAATGAGTGTTATCTGAATTTCAAATGTTCTGTTGATTAGCTCACCTGCTGTTAAGTGACAATCTCATCCTTTGTCCATGGATCTACTTATGAATTGACCAATCGTCTCTGTTGGTAATTGCCGAAAGGACATGGACATGGTATATTTTGAAGTTCAGTTTCACTTATAATTAATCATCAAGTATTGACCACTTCTTTCCCCAGAGTTTTAAAATGGTAAGCGGACAGATCTGACATGTGGAGATTTTCATTGCCTGTAGCAATTTTAATGCCTTGCTTACCTGGAAATATTGAGACACAGAAGCACAGCTTGACATATTCACTGGAACAAAATAAATCAGATAGGATATCTTTTACTTTCCAATTGAATGCTGTAAATTTTTTGATCACCCTTTAGCTTTTTGCAGGAATTTTAATGCTTCTAACAGTTATAAGTTTGTCCCAGCTGTTTTACTGAATTGATTATTTTTCCCAGTCGAGTCTGCAATTTTCAGTTTCAGCAGTCATGAATATTTCTGTCATTGAGTTCAATTTAAAGTGAGACCGCCTTCAGTCTCATATTTAAATTCTGTTTCTGCTTAAACTTCACAGCAGTTAGTTAAATTCTTCCAGATTTAAACAATCTTACCAGCTCTGATGGCTGCCCATTGATCTGAGGTGGAATCCCACATGAGCATATGGTGTGTAGAAACCCTGCAAAGCTGTAGCATATTTACATTCAATGACAATTTATAGCAATTCCACTTCCACCAGCTCCTTTCTTTTGTAGTATGTGAAGATTTGAGGTTTGCAAACAAATCTTCAAAAACCAAGCTGACACCTGTCTCTTTTGCTTCCCAATTGTGTATTGGTGAATAATAGCATGGGCTCTTTATTTGAACAGAAGACCATATGGATGCTAAATCACTCCAAGCTAAATACAGTACATATAACTTCTATTACTGCTACTTGCTAACTGCAAGTCATGGGACTAATGCATCACAAGGTATATAAATGATTTGACAATAGTTTAAGATATGTGCCTATAAAGGGTTAGCAGCATGTGAGATTGTGAATCGGGAGGTAATCTTACTCACAAATCCCATCTTGAAGATCAAAATCTGGGCCAATCTGCCTAAGAAATTAGGTGTAGGTTGGCAGATCTCAAGGTTTAAGAATTCACAACAGTTAATGTGGAGCATAAACAGCAACCATAAACCAGTTAGGCTAAACTGCCTACCTCTGTGCCACACTGAAGTTTAAACATTAAAACTTCCACAGCCTAACCTGTTGATAGAATCCTTGACTTGGATCCAGGCAGTTACCATTAAGCATCGACTTGTAAGGTTTCCTGAAGCCAAGCAAGATGCACTTTAAACCCCCGACCAAACAATCACTCCATGGGTTGTTCAGTCATTAGTAAAGATGTATGCAACTGCCTGATTCAGAAACTGCATTATTTAATTTGCCACCAAGTGGACTAGAAGCCAGACTTTCCTTGTCTGGTGTGCCTTGTGGAGCTAAGTTGACTGGAAGGAGACTTTGTATACAACCCACTATCTCCTACCCGAACCCTTCCCAAGAGAAGAACTGTTGGTTGGTCAGCTGCAAGAGGAGCAACACATCTGGCTTCAGCTGTGTAAGATTGTTTCTACCACCCACCTGGTTACAACATGGATACATACCATATTCCAAATCCATTAGCTGGCAATCTCAGCTTTATTCTGTGGAGCTAACCACAGGAGGAACCAAATCCCTTCTAGCACTCTCACTACTAATGATGCACATCACATTCATACCAGACCAAACATGGATATTCTTTCATATATGCTTCATCACACCTCTCTTCACAAATTTCCTCAATGTTAGACATGCAGTAGGTCACAAACTCAAGTCTTATTGTAGTCCAAAAGTTAAAACTGTGCCAGGACAGAAACAAAGTGGCTGTATAATCTAAATAGTCCAAAAGAATTTTAAATATTAAAAGGAGTAGTTGACAGGCAGTGCTCAATAAATTCCAAATTTTGTAATAATTAGAAGTTCAGGATAGGTCAGAGTCAGCATGGATTTATGAAGGGGAAATCATGCTTGACTAATTTTCTGGAATATTTTGAGGATGTAAGTCTGAAGATGGACGTGGGAATCCAGTAGATGTAGTGTACCTGGACTTTCAGAAAGCTTTTGATAAAGTCCCACATAGGAGGTTAGTGAGGAAAATTAGGGTGCATGGTATTGGGGGCAAAGTACTAACTTGGATCGAAAATTGGTTGGCTGATAGGAAACAAAGAGTAGTGATAAACGGCTCCATTTCGGAATGGCAGGCAGTGACCAGTGGGGTACCGCAGGGATCAGTACTGGGACTGCAGCTTTTTACAATATATATTAATGATATAGAAAGTGCTATTAGTAATAACATTAGCAAATTTGCTAATGATACTAAGCTGAGTGGCAGGGTGAAATGTGAGGAGGATGTTAGGAGATTACAGGGTGACTTGGACAGGTTAGGTGAGTGGTCAGATGCATAGCTGATGCAGTTTAATGTGGATAAATGTATGGTTGTCCACTTTGTTGGCAAGAACAGGAAGGCAGATTACTACCTAAATGGAATCAATTTAGGTAAAGGGGCAGTACAGAGAGATCTGGGTGTTCTTGTACACCAGTCAATGAAGGAAAGCGTGCAGGTACAGCAGGTACTGAAGAAGGCTAATAACATTCTGGCCTTCATAACAAGAGGGAGTGAGTATAGAAGCAAATAGGTTCTTCTGCAGCTGTACAGGGCCATAGGGAGACCACACCTGGAGTACTGTGTGCAGTTCTGGTCTCCACATTTGAGGAAAGACATTCTGGCTATTGAGGGAGTGCAGCGTAGGCTCACAAGGACAATTCCTGGAATGGTGGGACTACCTTACACTTAAAGACTGGAGCGACTGGGCTTGTATACCCTTGAGTTTAGAAGACTGAGAGGGGATCTGATTGAGACATATAAGATTATTAAAGGATTGGACACTCTGGAGGCAGGAAACATGTTTCCACTGATGGGTGAGTGCCGAACCAGAGGACACAGCTTAAAAATACTGGGTAGACCATTTAGGACAGAGATGAGGAGAAACTTCTTCACCCAGAGAGTGGTGGCTGTGTGGAATGCTCTGTCCTAGATGGCACTGGAAGCCCAGTCTCTGGATTCATTTAAGAAATAGTTGGTTAGAGCTCTCAAGGATTGTGGAATCAAGGGTTATGGAGATAAGGCAGGAACAGGATACTGATTAAGGATGATCAGCCATGATCATATTGAATGGTGGTGCAGGCTCAAAGGGTAGAATGGCCTACTCCTGCACCTATTGTCTATTATAAAAACAAGATACATTTGAACTGCAAAGTAGTCAGACGTATTGCACAGTATTTCCTATTATTGTTAGATAAGAAACTTATGAATGTCATTTTTATCAACTCTTCCACATAATCAACTTCCTTTGTTCTCAGGGGCCAATTTTATTTGATTATGCTTCTGTGAAGCAACTTGAGATTTGTTTTTCTATATTAAAGGGATTTTATAATGGCAAGTTGATTGAACTTGAACTAAATGAGGGTGACTTGCTGAAAGATTAAGGTTGTAAAGAGGATTTTAAAGAACAAAAAAAAAGGATGGAAGGTTTAGCTAGAGAATTCCAGAGCTGCTACCCTGATATGGCCACCAATGGTGCGACAAAATGAGTGCAGGAGATAAAAGAGGCCAGGGTTGGAAGAAATTACAGTTTACAGAAATAAAAAGGAGTGCAGTCACAAGGAACTTAAGCAAGAGAATGCAAAGTTATAATTTGAGGCATTTGGGATGCGAAGCCAATAGAGTTCATCACATTCTGGTGGTGATCGAATTAGCACGTCATCTGGGTGACTTGAGATGGCCTAATTAAACTTAAGACAGTAACCAGGGAGGCAGATGTATTGTTTACAATGGTACAGTTTGTGGTGGAACCAAAGACACTTGGCAGTTTTAATGGAGGTTCCACACACTGGCTGGGAATGTGACAAGAGCCTTTCATCACCATTTTAAGAATGACCTACCATCAGAATCAAGAACCACAGTGGGGAGAAAGGGGGGTGTCAAAGCTAAGAGCTGTTGGGAGGATGGTAGTTGTTTGAAAATCCAGCCCACCAGGGAAGCAGTGCTTATCGTTAGTATGACAGCTAGCCAGGCCATAGGTGTGCGATTGCAGGACGAATGGTCATACGGTTGGGGGTCACAGAAGAGGGAATCATCTGGAAGGGCATGTGGATGCTCTCAACATCATCCCCCCCCCTCCCCCCATCCAATCTTTTCCTGATGCCAAGTCTGTTGATGAAGCCCTCAGTGCTTTTTAATGAATTATCTTCTCCCTGGAACCTGCTAGCATCCCTCATTGGTTTAATTGTTGTTGGAACATAAGATTTAGGAGCAGCAGTAGACCATATAGTCGTTTGTGCCTACTGCACCATCCAATAAGATCATGTATACTCTGGTTGTATTCTCATGTCCACTTATCTGCATCACATAAACTTTGACTTCTGTGTCTATCAAAAGCTCAACTAACTCAGTCTTGAGTCAGTTGAAAGACCCATACATTTGGCGAAGATAATTCCACAGATTGATCTCCTGCGATAAGGAAAAATAATTCCCTCATCACCGTCTTAAAAAGGAGACCACTTAAGTTACATGACCATGGTTTTAGTCACCCCACAAGTCAAATCATCCTTCCAGTGTGCACTCTATCAAGTCTCCTCAAGACCTTACATGTTTCAATTAGATCATCACACAATATTCTAAACTCCAATGGTTATAGACCTAACCTGTTCAGGAATGAGGTGAGTGAATATTCTCTGAACTGCTTCTAGAACAATTATATTTTATCCAATAAGAAGTTCAAAATGTGCATTAATGTGGTCCCAGCAAGATCCTGTATTGCTGTAATAAAACTTGCAATGATTAACAACATCCTTTTATTATAGTCATTCATTCATGGGATGTGAGCATCATGAGCTGGGCAAGCATTTATAGCTCATCCCTAGTTGCCTTGAGAAGGTGGTTGTGAGCTTGCCTTTTTGAAACTCTGCAGTCATTTGCTGTAGGTACACTCACCATGCCAGTAGAGTTCCAGGATTTTGACTCAGTAACACTGAAGAAATGGAGATAATTTTCCAAGTCAACATGGTAGGAGGGGAGGTGATGGCAATGTTCCCAATTATTGGTACCCTTGTCATGGTCATGGGCTTGGAAGATTCTGTCTAAAGAGCCTTGGTGACTTTCTGCAGTGCATCTTCTAAATAGTATATTTATACCGAGCATTGAGGGGGAGGGAGTGAATGTATGTTTGTGGATATGCCAGTCAAGATGGTTGCTTTGTCCTGGATCATGTCAATCTTCCTGAGTCGTGGAGGCTGCAGTTAAATGGGGAGTATTCCATCACAGTACTGAATTGTGTTGTAGATGGGTGGCAAGGTTTTGGGAAGTCAGGAGGTGAGTTACTCATTGCCGGATTTCTAGCCTCTGACCTACTCTTATAGTTGCAGTACTCAAATGGCTAGTCCAGTTCCGTTTATGGTGAATGGTAACCCTCAGGATATTGCTAGTGAGGTATTCAGCAATGATGATGCTGTTAAATATCAATGTTAGATTATCTCTTGTTGGAGATGGTCATTGCTTGTCACTTATGTAGCACAAATATTACCTACCTGAATAGCCAGCTTTTACTGCATTTGGATGTAGATTGCTTCATTATCCAATGACTCATAAATAGTAATGCCCATTGTGCAAATGTTTGCAAACATCCTCACTTCTGAGCTTATGATGTAGGGAAGGTCATCATTAAAGCAGCTGAAGATGATTGGGCCTAGGACACTACACTGAGGACCTCTTGCAGAGATGTCCCAGAGCTGACATAATTGACCTCCAACAATCACAACCATCTTCCCTTGTGCCAGGAATGACTCTAACCAGCAGAAGGTTTCCCCCCTATTATCTCCAGTTTTGATAGAGCTCCTAGATGCCACACTTGGACAAATGCAACTTTGAAATCAAAAGCAGTCACTTGCACCTCATCCCTACAACTTCAGCTCCTTTACCTTACTAATCAATTCCTTATAATGCCTTTTCTATGACAAGGCCCCTCCCACTGCTGGAGAGTTCATGTGACCTGATGCGAATTCTGCTGACAGTACATTTGAGTGGTTTGATTGCTAGATGTTAATACCTGAAGTGAGATGAACCTTAAATTAACATTAATTGCCCATTTAAAACTTTTAACCAACAGTACAAGAAAAAGGATATCAATGGATCTTTATGCCCCAGACTTTGATCGGGGTGGAGCCAGGAAGACTGCACAATTCTTATCCAACACCAGCCTCTATAATATGATTAACTGCACACTACCACCAAATCTGTGATGGTTCAGGGCATTAAATTCATCTCAATGGCTTTAGACATCCCTATGTTTCAATAAATAACTATTGCATAAGATGGTGGGTAGAACTGTTCCATGTAACCTATTCCAAAAACTGCTGGCAGTAGACCTAGGTGGTTTGGTTGTTAAAGATTAAAGCTATTTACATTTGTACACAATGACAGAAGCACTGATTCTGACAGTGGATTCCAAAGTTCCCAGATGTTATTAAGAATATCCGATTATTATATAAATAATTGGATAAGTATGTTGTTTGAGGTAGAATAGATTTGGGAATTGTTACAATCCCAGCTGAAGGTAATACTGGACAGATCCCAGATAGAAATTTGATGTGATAAATTATAAGCATTCTTTTTGCAATTTGGTTCCCAGATGATCAGTACTGAACATATTCACAGAAGGATGCTGGGGTACTTTTAAGAAAGAAAATGTTTATTACAAAAAAAAAGAAACAAATGCTGCATACAATTTGGAAACACATAAGCAGCAACAAAGATTCAACTCTTTTTCTGACATCCTTTATAGACGCTGAACACCAGTGAATTATCACTCTCATCTTCACTCATTAACATCTTCCTCAACTAACAAGGTTACAAATGTTTTGTTTTAACATCTTTCTGCACAATCACCAGATTTGATACTCTTTATCTCTCTCCAGCACTTACAGACAGAGATTAAATTCATTGACTTTTCTCACTCAGCTCAAGGGAAAATGTCTCAAGTGTTTTGGTATCTTTTAGTTCAACTACATTTAGTTCATTAAACGGCAAATCTTGCTAGCATGATCTTGCCTTCCAAACCGAACCTGCTTCTGACCTCCCTTTCCCTGGGTCATAAGAGCTCAACTTACTAACCACTTCATCAATTAACTCACTGGGAGGCGTGTCTGGCCATGTGGTTTAAGTCACATGATTTCTTGAAACTGTTACTTTCTGACCCTTAAAAAAAACACTTTCACAGATCCAAAACCAAAACACCCATCTACCTTTACAATCCCCATTCCTAAATTATAATAACATATTATGAATCTTCATCACAGAGTCTAAAGGATAACTAATTAATGTTTCTAGCTGGTACAAGAGCTAAACGATTTGTATTGCCATGCAGATGTGGTTTGAAAGAGAAAGGTTCATAAAAACTGCTTGAAAGGAGCCGATAGCAGGTAAGTTAATCTGTAAGGATCTGAAATAAATCAGTTTGTGGCAGCCATTCCCTATGATTCTTTGCATAAGATTCTGCATGGGTCCTTGCAATTGGATTGAAAATACCAAATTCAAGAGAATTTTCCTAGCTTTAGATAAAGTGAAAATTTCTAGGACAAGCCCTCACTGAACAACAGTTCTGGGATTCAAAGTCACAGGCTGAGAAAAGAGCAGAATGGAAATAACCTTCAGCAGCTAAATATCAATTCTAATTGGTTCTTGGAGAATGAAGCATCTCCTTAAGAGACTGTGTATGACCGTAAAGTGGGATACTTGTTAATGATAAACATCAAAGAGGAAAGTACTGTACACTATAGTTCTCTATGAAATAATGTTTAGTCAACATTGCTTTTGACTTGTTAGAATAAAACTGTTCAGATATGAAACATTGTCATGTCATGCTTTCAGCCAGTAACAGGAAGTTTGAATTTATTTTTAAAAATTATTGGCCTCCACAGAGATTGTGCATAACTCCTGAGTCAGCTGTCTGTAAGGGACTGAACTAAAATGAGTTTGGGTAATCTCTGATATGGAAAATAGCATAGATATTACGCCAATGCTGTTTTTTCCACCCATGAACAGGAAAATTCTCAAATATTTTTGCAAAGACCAGATGGAAATTTTGCACATCAATTACTGTGCAATACTAAACTTGGGAAAACTAGTGCTGATATGATTAATCAGAAGTGAAATGTTTGCATTTCTCACTTTGATGAACATCAACTTAAAGTAAGAATTCTTCAAAAGATGTGTTTATGTTTTCTTCTAGTACTTCATTATGTCTTCAGTAATTTCCTTATCTTTTTTTAAAGGTTGTCCTCCTAAATGGAAGAATTTTAAGGATAAATGTTATTATTTCTCTGTTGATCTTGTCGAATTTGAAGAAGGAAATAATATGTGCAAAAACATGTCATCCAACATGATTATAATTAATAACAATGAAGAACAGGTACTCAAAAATCCAAAATATCTTATTGTTATTTTGCTCCTCTTTGAACATCTGATATTTGCTTTAGAAGATCTAGATATCAAAGCAAATTTGGCTTCCAGTATTTTTCTTTGGAATTCATAAATTGTAGCATAAGAAATTAAGAAAGCATGGAATGAGAGAATGTTCATAAACCATGAAAGTGACAAGTGTCATTGAAGCAAAACTTCAACAAAGAGTCTTAGAGACGTACAGCACCAAAGCAGACCTTTCAGTCCAACTTGTCCATGCCAACCAGATAGCCTAAATTAGCCTACTCTCATTTACCAGCACTTGGCCCATATCCCTCCACACCCTTCCTATTCATATACCAATCCAGGTGCCTTTTAAATGGTGTAATTGTACCAACCTCCACCACTTCATCTGGCAGCTCATTCCATATACATACCATCCTCTGCATGAAAAGGTTGTCCCTTAGGTCCGTTGTAAATCTTTCCCCTCTCACAATAAACCTATGCCCTCTAGGTCTGGACTCTCTCACCCCAGGGAAATGCCCCTCATGAGTTTATAAATCTCTAAGGTCACCCCTCAGCTCCAGGGGAAACAGCCCCACCTATTCAACATCTCCCCATAGCTCAAATCCTCTAACCTTGGCAACATCCTTGTAAATAATTTCTGAACCATTTCAACATCCTTCCTATGAGAGGGAGACCAGAATTGCACACAATATTCCAAATGTGGCTTACCAATATCCTGTATAGCTGCAACATGAACTCTCAACTCCTGTACTCAATACTGTGACCGATAAAGGAAAGCTTATCACACACCTTCTTCACTATCCTATTTCCCTGCAACTTCACTTTCAAGGAACCATGAACCTACACTCCAAGGTCTCTTTGTTCAGAAACACTCCCCGAGACCATACCATTAAGTATATAAGTCCTGTCCTGATAAGCCTTTCCAAAATGCAGCACCTCATATTTTAGATTAGATTAGATTACTTACAGTGTGGAAACAGGCCCTTCGGCCCAACAAGTCCACATCGACCAACCGAACTGAACCCACCCAGACCCATTCCCCTATATTTATCCCTGCACCTAACACCATGGGCAATTTAGCATGGCCAATTCACCTAACCTGCACATTTTTTGGACTGTGGGAGGAAACCAGAGCACCCGGAGGAAACCCGCGCAGACACGGGGAGAATGTGCAAACTCCACACAGCGAGTCGCCTGAGGCGGGAATTGAACCAGGGTCTCTGGCGCTGTGAGGCAGTAGTGCTAACCACTGTGCCATTGTAAATTCTATCCCTCAGGATTCCCTCCAAAAGCATGCACACCACCGATGTCAGACATACCAGTCTATAGTTCCCTGACTTTTTCTGACCACCTTTCTTAAATATTGGCACCATGTTAGCCAACCTCCAGTCTTCTGGCACCACAACTATGACTATCGATGATCCAAATAGTTCAGCAACAGGCCCAGCAATCACTTCCCTACCTTCCCACAGAGTTCTAAGGTACACCTGCTCAGGCCCCGAGCTTTTATCCACCTTGATGCGTTTTAAGACATCCAGCATCTCCTCTTCTGTAATATGGACATTTTTCAAGATATCACCATCCACTTTCCCACACTCTATATCTTCCATGTCTTTCTCCATATTAAACACTGATGCAAAATACTTGTTTAGTACCTCCGCCATCTCCTGCAGTTCCACACATAGACTGTCTTGCTGATCTTTGAGTTACCCTTTTGTCCTTAATGTATTTATAAAATCCCTTTGGATTCTCCTTAACACTATTTGCCAAAGCTATCTCATGTCCCTTGCTTGCCATCTTGATTTCGCTTTTAAATATGCTCCTACTGCTTTTATAATCTTCTAAGGATGCACTTGATCTCTGTTGTCTATACCTGATGTATGCTTCCTTCTTTTTCTTAACCAAAACCTTAAATTCTCTAGTCATTCAGCATTCCCTACACCTACCAGCCTTGCCTTTCACCCTGACAGGAACATACTTTCTCTGGACTCTTTATCTCATTTCTGAAGGCTTCCTATTTTCCAGCCGTCCTTTTACCTGCGAACATCTGTCCCCGATCAACTTCTGAAAGTTCTTGCCTAATACCATCAAAATTGGCCTTCCTCCAATTTAGAACTTTAACTTTTAGATCCGGTCTATCCTTTTCCATCACTGCTTTAAAACTAACTGAATTATAGTCATTGGCCCCAAAGTGCTCCCCCACTGACACTTCAATCACTTGCCCTGCCTTATTTCCCAAGAGTAAGTCAAGTTTGGCACCTTCTATAGTTGATACATCCACATACTAAATCAGAAAATTTTCTTGTACAAACTTAACAAATGCCTCTCCATGAGAAATTCCTCTCCATCTAAACCCTCCAGATGTCATTAATCTTACATTGTACTATATTGATTGTCTTTCCTGGTGACAATATCAAAGTTCAGCAGTTCAGAAACTGTTTCATTTCCTTAGTGTCAAGACTGAAAGTTATATCTCTCAATCTCATTCCTAATCATGTAATAAATGCAGTTGGTGTTTTAGTTGAGCCTGAATATGGAGGACATAATCCTAGTGATCACAGTGGCATTGTGCTTATCAGTGTCCTCCAGTACTTAGATCCCCTGAGACTTTGCAGGTCAGTGGCAGGGCACCTAATTTCCATATGAAGCAGCCATGTATATCCCCAGATGAAGTTTGCCTCAGGCAACAATGAAATACTTACTGCAAAAGAATTTTTAAAGAAGGCTTTTCGCAACTGCTCAAAGTCTCATACCATTTTACAGCACTGAAGTAATTTTGAAGTGTAGTCAATGCTAGTAAATCCAGTGCAGAATGATCTGGTGCTTGTCAATAATTGAGGCAAGTAAGGATGACCAGGCCCTGTCTACTCAGACTTCAAACATGTCTGGAGAAAAGACCATTTGAAAACAATTGACATTCTTCAAGAGTTGCATGCTGTTTTCCTGCCAAAATATGCAAGTTAGGACAAGTCAAACACAAGTTAAATTTTGGAATTGAATTAATTATGTCATTCTCATTGTCCAAGCACCTGACCAGCAACCTAATTCTAGGATGAAAAAAAACAGTAAAATGCAACTTCATAGCCTTTTTTTTTAACCAGGCTGCATAAGCACTATAAAAATTCATACTTAGAACAGTGGACTTTCAGTCATCATACCAAAAATGCCATTATGAACTTGAAGACCATTAACATTTAAAAAAGAAATTCAAACTCCCAGTTACTAACTGAAAGAAATTATGATACCAGATCTTGTGTTTGAAGCAAAAGCTTTTAGTGTGCAAGAATTAAAGAAAACAGGTGTCACTAATTTAAATATAAATGTTTCATAAACCCTTATCCTTTAAACCTGAAAATCTTACACAGACCACTTTGTTTATTCTGAATCCCACTCGAGTTCTCTACAATTTTCAGGATACTGATTATTTTCTCATTTTGTATATCAATGGGACCGACGGGCCTAAAAAAATCACTAGGTGTTCCCTCAGTGTTTCTGTTATTCTGAGATTCCTCTGGAATCTTCTAATAGCATTCAATCTGGCAGCCATATTGCATTTTGAGCACCTCACAATTGTGAACACTCTAACTCAACTATGGGCTCACTGCTTTATTATTTAGAGATTGTTGTATCCAACTTCATAACCAATTTAGTGAACAATAAATGTTCTAATCTAAATCCTTTTCTGTTGGATTCCATTTATCGTGAATCTATTTCATTGTTCATTTTTCCAATTACTATTTACTTAGCTCACCAACCTACTTGATGCAGTCACTCTGACCACAGTGTTAGCAAGTTGCTATGAAAGGAGGAACTTGATCCAGCAGAATTTTGTGGATTAGAATAACTTTTTTTTGTTATTTAGTTTGTTGCTTATCCTCTGTTTCTCTTAACTGAGAGCAATTAGCTGTCAGCCACATTGTTGCGGTTCTGGAGTCTTAATAGGCCAGACCAGGTAAGGATATTAGGTTTCTTTTCCTAAAGGACATTAGTGAACCCGATGAGTTTTTATGACAATGGATGTAAGTTTTCATGGTCGCCACAATAAACTTGGCTTTATATTCCAGCTGCTATTGTGGGATTTGAATCCATGTTCCAGAGGATTAGTCTAGAACTATGAGATTTCTAGTCCTGTAACATTGCCACTTGGCTACGTCTCACAATTCTACAGGTCAGCTTGTTATATTTACAGTGCAACAAATAAAGGGACACCTCTCTAAACCTAAACTTCTCTAAAAGTAAAAAAAAATTTACAAGCACAATTTCAATAATGTATTTCTTGAAGAATCTTGTGAATTAGTCAGCTGTATTTTTCATATTTGTATGAAAATGTCGAAAATGCTAAGTTACTTTAATATGTACTTATCTACATTGCTAATAAATTGTGTACTGGCATTACAGCAATGGGTCAGAAAACAAATACGTGGAATAAATTACTACTGGATTGGTCTGTCAGACACTGAAGAGCACAATGTATGGAAATGGGTGGATGGAACCGTTGCAGAATACACGTATGTTGTCCATTCTATTATAAAATATAATAATGCTAAAGATTAACTGGAATTATCATTTAGTTATGTAAATCTAATTAACCATGTTGTTCACCTTCAAATTAAATGTTATGATTCATGATATTCACACTTTATAAAACAATTCTGCACAAATTTTAGTTAAAGAAGTTTTTTTCAAATGAAATGATTATCCATACCCCGAAAATATGTTCATGCATGTACAGAAGTGACCTATAACTTCAGTTTGCTGCAACGCACTATGTACAGTTTTTTTAAAAGTTCATTCATGGAATGAGGACTTGTTGGCTAGACAAGCATTCATTGCCCGTCCCTAATTGCCCAGAGGACAGTTGAGAGTCAATCACATTGCTGTGAGCCTGAAGTGGGCGGCATGGTGGCACAGTGGTTAGTACTGCTGCCTCATTGCGCCTGAGACCCAGGTTCAATTCCCGCCTCAGGCGACTGACTATGTGGAGTTTGCACATTCTCCCCGTGTCTGCGTGGGTTACCTCCGGGTGCTCAGGTTTCCTCCCACCGTCCAAAGATGTGCAGGTCAGGTGAATTGGCCATGCTAAATTGCCCGTAGTGTTAGGTAAGGGGTAAATGTAGGGGTATGGGTGGGTTGCGCTTTGGTGGGTCGGTGTGGACTTGTTGGGCCGAAGGGCCTGTTTCCACACTGTAATGTAATCTAATCTAAAAGTCACATGTAGGCCAGACCAAATAAGGATGCCAGTTTCCTTCCCTAAAGGACATTAGTGAACCAGACAGAGTTTTCAACAAATGGATTCATGGTCATCATTAAACTCTGAATTCCAGACTTTTTGCTGAATTCAAATTCCATCATCTGCCAAGTCGGGATTTGAACCCAAGTCCCCAGAACATTACCTGGGTCACTGGATTAACAATGCAGCAATAACTGCCTGTCCCAAATCACTTTGCACACATCCCGCTGTGCCACCTCACTACTAGGCTCTCACCACCTGCCATGCTGCCCATGTTATTCCCACCATAACCCTTGCTGAGGGACCTTATCAAATGCCTTCTGGAAATGTAAGTACAGTACATCCACTTGTTCCCCTTTATCCACAATATTACTTCCTCAAAGAACTCCAATAGATTATTTAAACTTTGTTAGTGGCAGGACAGGGAGGTCTTCTATAACACAATGGTTGTGTTTTTGTGCAGTCTGGTGTTATAGAAAAATTGCACTTTAGCAACAGCGATTGGAGTGTTGGTGCTGTAATCACGTTACTGCCAACGCATATTTTAAAAGTGCGCACTGTAGAAACAGCGTCCCCAATTTGTCAATCCTGTTACAACAAACCTGAATTGTGCATTATAACGAAACATGCGTTCTAACAGAATAGCCTGTAAATGGGTGCTAAAGGTTGAAAAGTTGACAGCAACATAGAACGTTACAGTGCAGTATAGGCCCTTCGGCCCTTGATGTTGCGCCGACCTGTGAAATTAATCTAATGCTTATCCAACCTACACCATTCCATTATTATCCACATGTATGTCCAATGCCCATTTAAATGCCCTTAATGTCAGCGAGTCTACTACTGTTGCAGACTGGCCGTTCCATGCCCCTATTACTCTTAGTAAAGAAACTACCCCCTGTATCTGTCCTAAATCTATCACCCCTCAATTTAAAGCTATGTCTCCTGTGTTAGCCTTCAGCATCCGAGGAAAAAGAGTCTCATTGTCCATCCTATCTGACCCTCTGATTATCTTATACGTCTCAATTAAGTCACCTCTCAACCTTCTTCTTTCAAACAAAAACAGCCTTTGTTCCCTCAGCCTTTCCTCGAAAGACCTCCCTTCCATACCAGGAAACATCATAGTACATCTCCTCTGAACCCTTTCCAAGGCTTCCACATCCTTCCTATAATGCAGTGGCCAGAACTGTATGCAATACTCCAGATGTGATCTTACCAGTGTCTTGTTCAGCTGAAGCATGTCCTTTTGGCTCCGAAACTCAGTCCCCTTACCACACCAACACACTATATGCTTTCTTAACAACCCTATCAACCTTGGTGACAACTTTCAGGGATTTATGCATTTGGACACCAAGATCTCTCTGTTTATCTACACAGCCAAGAATTTTACCATTAGCCCATTACTTTGCTTTCCTGTTATTTCTTCTGAAGTGAATTACCTCACACCTTTCTACATTAAACTCCATTTCCACTTATCTATGTCCCTCTGTAACTCACAACATCCTTCGGCACAATCTATAACACTGCCTACCTTAGTGTCATCTGCAAATTTACTAACCCATCCTTCTACGCCCACATCCAGAACATTATAAAAATGACAAACAGCAGTGGCCCCAAAACATATCCTTGCAGCACACTACTGGCAACTGAGCTCCAGGATGAACATTTTCCATCAACAACCATCCTCTGTCTTCTTTCAGCTAGCTAATTTCTGATTCAATTCACTAAATCACCTTCAGTCCTGAAATACCGTATGCTGTGCAATAGCCTACCATATGGAACCTTATCAAATGTCTTACTGAAGTCCAAATACACTGCATTAACAGCTTTATCTTCAACCTTCTCAAAGAAATTAATAAGGTTAGTTAGGCACGATCTACCCTTCACAAAACCATGTTGACTATCTCTAATCATGACAGTTGTCAAAAGTCTTTTTAATAATTGTCCATTAATCTACCCAAATTTAAGCAGAAGTTACAAATACAGTCAGAATGAAAGAACTGCAATCAAACCTAAAATATACAATGTCATAGTACATTTTTATCGCTCACTCTTTAAAAAAAAACACAGACACTGTTGATCCAACTTTTAAAAAGAAAGTTTTAAATGGTCCTGAAGGCACAGCTCCACAGTGCTTCTAGTACAAAATAGAGTTTAAAACACTGAAAAGTGGATTTCCAAATTAAAAAGGCTTAGCTATGTCCAGATGTCAGTCACTTCACCTTTGTTTCCAAATAAAAGTCAAAAAGAACTACATGATGTTATCACGCCTTTTTTGGTTTGAATGCTATCAACAGACAAAAACCTTCACAATAAGCCTGCAAATCCTAAGGTTTCAGCAACATCCAATAAAAAATAAACCAATTAAAACATAGAAAAGCACTATACTGTAATACAGATTATTTAAAAGTATAAAGCCACAAAAGAAATATGGTAATCAAACAGCTAACATTGGATCGGGACATCTTTGAGATTCTCTTATTATAAAAAGCTTTACATTATGTATCAGCAGATAACTGGCGGTCAAACCTATTATTGTTTGGGATTTGAAGGCATAAGAAGAATAAAATTCACTGTTGTCTCCATTAATGACAGCAAAGATCCTGACAAAAGCATTCAGATTTTTGAAGATCAACTTAAATCTTGAGTCAATTTTTAGTTAATCAAACTTGAGATCATGTTATACTTTTAATACTTGGGTGTAGTGATCAATTCGTAGGCAGCTATTGATGCAAAGGACTGATCAAACTGGTCATTTCCTCGATACCTAACAATATTTTCTAAATGACGATTCTACACAAATGTAAGGAGTATACCACAGATGCACTGCTGGTAGAAGAATGCAATTTCAAAGCAATTCCAGTAGGCCAACAGCATCCGGAAATGCTTGCTGTCAACACATTCAGTAGAACATCTGAATTTTGCACGCTTCTTACATTACCATCTACAAGAGGATATTGGGCTAAAGTATGTAGGAACTCTAGGAACCAGAAAAACATAGAGAGTCCTGGTATATTGAATAACAAACGCAGTGGCGAGAGGTTTAATCTAGGTGGGTAGGAGATTTCTGGAGACAGGATACGTTTTCTTACAAAGCAAAAGAATATAGCTGTATTGCCGGGCACCTGGTTAGGTAATGATAGCCAAAGTGGAACAGAAAGGGACAGAGCTGTCAACCATAAAACCACAGCAGCAAAAAAGATCAAAAGAGAAAAGACAAACGGGCAAAAATGTTCAATTAATGGCTGTTCACTTTCAATTAACAGCTGAAATAGAGGTAATGAGTATGGTCTTTTAGCCATGATGAAGGTACAATTACAAGGAGATCAATTCAAGAATGTGACATTTCAAATGGATGGATAGGAAAGAAAGGATGGTGAGGCAGCCTTGTTGATACAAGGTAGAATAAGTGTCTTGAATTGGAATATTCAAAATCCATATGAGTACTGGTAAGAAATAATAAGAGGGAGTCATCTATAGGCCCCATTAACAGTTTCTGTACAGTATGACAGAGAATAAACCAGGAGATAATAAGTGCATGTAAAAAAGACAGTAGATTAATGAAGGCAGAGCTGATTTAGTGGCCTGGGAAACGCGTTTAGCAGTGAAGGCAATTGATGCAAAATGGCAGCTGTTTAAGAAAATAGTTTACGGTAAAGATATGTCCCAATGAGGAAGAAGAATTCTAGGAAGTGATAAACCAACTGTAGTTAACCAAGATAGTATCAAATTGAAAGAGAGAATACAAAATATGGCAAGGATTAGTGATAAGTAAGAGGATTGGGAAAGTTTAAAAGCCAATAAAAAATGACGAAAAATAAAGAGGTAGAAAGTAAATTATGAGGGTAGACTAACAAGTTATGTAAAACCCAATAACCCATTAACAAGTAATATAAAAAAAGATATAGTAAGAGTGATTTAAATATATCAAAACAAAGGGAGATGCCAAAGTGAAGATAGATACCTTAGAAAATGGGGCTGGAAAAATAATGGGGAATCAAGAAATGACAGAAAAGTTGAATAAGTACTTTTCATCAGTCTTCATATTAATAGCATTCCAAAAATACAAAATCAAGGAGTAAAAGGAAAAAGATAAATACAATAACTGTCCTGAAAGGAAAAGTGCTAGAGAAACTAAAAGGGCTAAAAGCCTATAACTCCCCCAAACAGCATTTCCACTAACTTTCTTACTGGCTGCACAGTCTTAGAGGCCCAAGTTGTAGCAATGAATTCTGAAACCAGAAGTTCATACCACGGTCGTCATGCCGCTGCTGATTACCATGCATGGAACATCGGAGCAGCATGCTTAGAGGGAACCCGGACCTGATAGGTTACATGCTATGATACCAAATAAGTAGCTACAGATATAATGGATGCACTGGCAGTAATCTTTCAATAATCTTGAGATTCTGATAAAGTCCAGAGGATTAGGAAACTGCCAGTGCAATTCCCTTATTCCAGAAGGGAGGGAGACAAAATATAGGTTTCAGGTCAGTTAGCTTAATGTTCGTCATTGCAGAAACATTAGAGTCTAATATAAAGGATGTAAAAGCATTTAGAAACCTGGAATTGAATTAAGTAGAGCCAGCTTGGCTTCATGAAGGGGAAATTGTGTATGACAAATTTATTAGAATTCTTTGAGGAAGTAGTAAGCAGTTTGATAAAAAGGAATGAGTAGACGTAATATATTGGGATTGGCAAATTGGCTTACATTAAATAAGTCTACTTAATAAGATTAGGTCATTTTGTTATATTAGTGTGGATAGACGATTGACTAACTAATAGAACACAGAGTGGGGATGAGGGGGACATTATCAAGATGGCAACCTGCAACTAAAATACAGGGATCAGTGCTGAAGCCACATTTATTTGCAATATATGTTAAATGACTTGGATAAGGAAAGTGAACATTGCATTGTCAAGTTTGCAGATGACACAAAAATAGGTAAAAAGCAAATGGTGAAGATGATAGAGAGTCTACAAAGAAATATAGACAGGTTAATGGACTGAGCAAAAACTTGGCAAATTCAATATAATGTGAGGTTTTGCATTTTACACAGATAGAGGAGCTTAATATTATTTCAATGTAGAAAGACCCCAAGAAGCTGCAGTACGGAGCAATTTGGGAGTCCTCAAGCATGAATCACAAAAGACTGGGATCTCAGAAGAGTTGGGAATAAGGAAGGAAGGAGGGCAATTGGAATGTTGGTCTTTATTGGCCTTTTCTGGGAATGGAGAATAAAAATAGGAAATCTTACTAAAACTCTACAATGCACTGGTGCAACCACACCGAGAAAACTGTGAACATTCTTTGTCCCTTATCTAAGGAAGGATATATTGGGGATTGGAAGCAGTCCAGAAACGTTTTTTTAGTTTGATCCCAGGTATGGAGGGATCTTTTTAGGAGAAGAGGTTGAGTAGGTTGGACTTATACTCATTGGTGTTTACAAGACAGATTTAAACATGTAAGATTCTTAAGTATCTTAACAGAATAGCTATGGAGAGGTTGTTTCCCCTTGTGGAAGAGATTAGGACCAGAAGGCATACTCTCAGAATAAAGGATTCCCCATTTAAGAGAGAAGGAGGGATTTCTTCTCTCAGGGGGTAGTGAATTGGTGGAATTCTTTACCACAGAGGCTTGTAGAGGTTGTTTTGTTCAGCATGTTCAAGGCTGAGATAGACAGTTTTTTTTAAAACAATTAAGGGAATCAAGGGGTATTGGGAAAAGACAAGAAAGTGAAATTGAGTCACGGATCAGCTGTGATCTTACTGATTGGCAGAGCAGATTCAATACGCTGAATGACCTCCTTCTGCTCCTGTGTCTTATGGCCTTATGGTACAACACAACATGAAAACAAGGTACCCAGAGAACAATGCCAGAAATGCTTCTAAAGTGTCACACAGGCATGTGGACAGAATCTAGGAAGTAACTGCAATGTTATAACTTACAGATCCTAGATAGTACATGTGGTAAACTTAACACATTACACGGACGCTAAGAGAAAGATTAAAGCCTTCATTTCCATCCAAGTGATATCCCAAAAGGAATAGACAAGATGTACTATTTAGGTGAAAGTGAGTACTGCAGATGCTGGAGATTAGAGTAGTGCTGGAAAAGCACTGCAGGACAGGCAGATTCCGAGGACCAGGAAAATCGATGTTTCAGGCAAAAGCCCATCATCAGGAATGAGGCTGGGAACCTCAAGGGCGGAGAGATAAATGGGACGGGTGGAGCTGGGGGGGAAGGTAGCTGAGTGCACAATAGGTCAGGGTAAAGGTTTTAGGTTGGAGGTCAGGCAGCATCAGAGGAACAGGAAAATTTTGGGCAAAAGGTGTACTATGTGCCAAGAGTGACACGTGCTGATGCATATATCATCCATATACACAGCTTAAATTTACTGAAACTGGCATAGTGTGGTGCAATCCATACAATAAGCTAATTGTTTACAATGGGTCTGATACTCTATGCTTTGACATTACCTGCCTTGAATGTCAATCTGACAGAATAGTCACCTGTAACCTTTTACATTGTTGAAATAGATGGATCATCTTTTATCTTTTGGTTTGTATGTGTTCATAAATCTACATAGTATCATAATCAACAATCTGTCGTGTGCAATATCAAAGATTCCTGACAGCAGCATCAAATCTGTGCATTGGCTGACAAACCTTTACCCAGACAGGTTTGATGCCATGAGTAATTTTAAAGGCCAGTCCACTGCTTCCTGGTATCAGTCATTTTGCAGCTGGATTATTCTCTGAAGCTGTGTGGGCTTTGATTGACCCTCCAGCTTCGAACGTCCAGCCAGTGTTCTTAATAGGATGATTGGTTATAACTCCTGTTCCCATCAAATAGGAAAATAGGACAATGCCCAAACACCCAGAATTGATCTTTACCAGAACATTCACATTCAAGAAAAATTCAAATTGGAATTAGATTCCATGGTACAAAACATCATCATCCAGAAAGTTGATCACTGATTTGTGCAATTCCATTTGTTGTGTTTTGAATAAAGTTGTCAATATGCATATACAGATAGGTCCAAGGGAACTAAACAATCAACAAAAATACATCCACACAAGGGTTCAATGCTGGAAAAATGTAAGATCCAAGTTCTCAATGTCAAGTGCTTTTCCAAGCTCAGTGCCAAGAATGGATATTGGTCTGTACATTTTTTCCATTGACTCTCAGGAACTAACAGCATTTACAATTTCTTCCTGTATATACTGCTTCTTCTAGATTACCTGTCAGCCAGAACATATTCCTACAACATACAGATCACATCATTAAGGGTCCACCCAGGTTGTCTCTGCATCGTAGCTGAAACTGCAGTTCTTGGTAGAAAATAACTATGAGCATGACACAAACCTCCAACAGCAAAAAGGAAACATGGTCAGATTTTCAACAGCAACAAATGTCAAATCAACATGACACAAATCAATTTACTTGGATAAACCTGATCAGCTGATAATAAGTTCTGATCCTATTAAAGTGAAAGAGGCAAAATGGTTGTCACCACCACAAAACAGTGATGAATTACAAAAGTGACTTGGTTTCTTCCATGCTCACTCCAGCAAACCCTTGACACTTTCTTCATCACTTTCCAGAATGGATGACAGGGAGGTGCCAAGAGAAATGAAGAGAATAATGAGGGGCTTTGAGGGGGCAAGGAGGGAGTAGCAATAAAGGAAGCAAGAGGGACGTGGGAGGCAGTGAGGTGAAGTAAGCAACAAAGAAAATAGTGAAGAGCCACAGTGACACAGGGAAGCAGGAGTGCATGGGGTGCTGCACAGAGAAGCAATGGAGGTGATAGGTGGGAGACAGCAAGCAAGTCAGAGGGAATTAGGAGCAGTTCAGAGGTGCTCACAGAGAGAACTTGGGATACTGATTAATGGCATTAGCAATTGGAAAAATGGGTATATATACCCGTGACCAGATCGGAAGCCAGCTCCTTGTTTTGAATCCCTTTTCATAGAATCCATACAGTGTGAAAGGAGGCCATTTGGCCCATTGGTTCCAAACCAACTCTCTGAAGGACATCCCACCTTACAACCCTCCATTTCCCATGGTCAATCCTCCTAACCTGCACATCTTTAGACTGTAGGAGGAAACCAGAGCACCCGGAGGAAACTCACGCAGACATTGTACAAACTCTACACAACCAGTCACCTGAGGATGGAATTGAACCTGGGTCCCTAGTGCTGTGAGGCAGCAGTGCTAACCACTGTGCCACCCATTTTCCTATTTGATGGGAATAGGAGTTATAACCAATGGGTGGACGTACGAAACTGGGGGGTCAATCAAAGCCAACACAGCTTCAGAGAATAATCCAGCTGCAAAATGGCTGATACCAGGAAGCAGTGGGCTGACCAATCTTGTAACGTCTGGTCCCTGCCTGTCTCCATTCCTCATGGTGGCAGAGCCCAAAACTTCAGTCCATGGTTTTCAGGGTATGTTTTTAACACTGTTTAAGAGAATGGGTTTTGAAGTATGTTTAACATTTCTTTTCAAAGGGGTGCAACTTAAGTCAGCTTTTGCAAATATTCCAAATGCAATTTTGTTAAATTGACAACTCATTTAGACAGATAATGTTCTTTTTATTTATCCAGAAGTGCATAACTGAAGTATTTTTTCCCACCACTACATGACTCATGGTAATTTTTACCTATTATTCAAAATCACTAAATTGCCTATGGTTCCAATTAATCAATTTACATGCACAGCTTGGAAAGGGCAATGCAATACCATAGGTGAGGGAAAAGGTATGGAGAGAGGAGAACATTAAATCACAATGAGGTTGGAGGGGGAATAGGACACTTTACCCCCTGCAGTGCCCACCTCTATTTCTAAAGACTTCAAGAGCATTGGTGGACACTGTATGCCCCCTCTGCAAGGTCAACTGGGCACGAAATTAGCTACGGAAGAGGGTCAGACATTTGGCAAAGATATTATTCTTGACAAGGTAGCTATATTAACTCCTGCTGACATGTATTGAAAGGATTCACTTCCTGCTTGCTTTGTGAATTCATTTTGTTTGACTGTTTTCTTCCAGAAACTGGAGGCCAGGGCAACCCGATAACTGGCAACATGAAACAGCAACAGAAGATTGTGCTGGCTTGGCTACAGGTGCATTGTGGAACGACTTCTTCTGCACAGACCTCAATGGTTTGATTTGTGAAAAGAGTGTTGACAAAGGTGATTGTTCGATTTGAGTTTATGCATGAGAAAATCTGATTCTGGTTTGCAAGTAGTCACTGAAAAATAGTCGTTTCAATTCGAAAAGATCCCAGATCTCGCAAGTCACTGTAATCTGCAGCTTATTTCCTACAGTCAGCGATTAATCTGGTACTGCAGTGTGACGTAATGAAGGTTTGGTAATCATGCTATACTGAAGCAAAGGCATTGTTTTTACTTCAGTAACCTTTTACGGTATCGGCCCTTTATATTTCAGTATTTCATTTTGAGTGCAAACGGCCTCGGGAGACTAAAACTAAAATTGACAAGAGCAGAATTCAGATTTGCAAATACGAAATATTTTGTTCAGACTTTTCATATGTACAGTTTATACAACACTTGAGTAGTAGAAAAAATATCTTATGTTTCAGAATAAAATATGTAACCAGCTACTGTATTGAATTCATATGTTGCTAGGTTTAGTTGGAGATTCTGCTAGTAGTGCATCCTGCTATGACAACCAGCAGTTCAAAATAATTTGTTCGCAACCTGCCAGGTTTGCAGAACAAATTCAGCGTGGGATCCATCAGAGAAACCCTATCAGTGAGTAAGACAGTGGAGCCTAGAAATTGCAATTTTCCGTGGGCTCTCTCTACAGAGCAGCCATGATCACAGTGAAGGGTAGAACAGACACGGGGGCAAAAGAAAATACCTACTGCTGTTCCTATGTGCCTCTTTACTGGGTCTGGCACTGGAGTTCATAGGTGGGTAGCACATCCCCCACTTGCACCAAAATGTTTTGAGTTGTGGATTTTCTTGCTACTCATCTGACTTCATAAACAAATATTCTGGAAGAGTGTTTTACTGTAGGAACTTATGAACCTTAGTTTTCCATTCAACCTATTGTTATAAGCAAATTCTAAGCAAGATACCCCAATTTGTTATGGTTTCACTTGGGATGCCCCAAGTATTAAGTTCCTGGGTGGCAATGATTCCCCTACTTTACTCATCTGTTTACTCAGATGGTCACAAGAAGGTTAATCTAAAATTGGATCCTTTCCGTTGTGAATACCTTTCACCCAGACCCAAATGAACTTCTGTTTCAAAATGAGTCAATTTAACCAGATTTCTGGGAATGATCCCACTAGTAAATGGCTTGTCATATGAGGACCAATTGGGGACTCTGGGTCTGTACTCGATAGAGTTTAGAAGATTGAGGGGGGATCTCATTAAAACTTATAGAATACTGTAAGGCCAGGAAAGTGGATGTGAAGAAGATGTTTTCACTGGTGGAGAGACTAGGACCCAACGGCACAGTCTCAGAGTAAAGGGAGAACCATTTGAAATGGAGATGATGAGGAATTTCTTCAGCAAGAGGGTGGTGAATCTGTGGAATTCATTACCACAGAACACTTTGGAGGGCAAGTCATTGAGTGTATTTAAGACAAAGATCAATAGGTCCTTGATCAGCAAGACGTCAAGGATTACAGGAGAAGTCAGCCATGATCAAATGGCAGAGCAGACTCTGTGGGCTGAATAGCCAAATGCTATTCCTATATTTTATGGTCTTGAGATAACAATGAGTGAGATTAATCTTTACCTCCAGGGATAACTATTGGATATTTCTTTACGTGACCTTCACAGCTAACACTGTAACTCAAGTTAGTAATGACCCACTGGCACACATGAGAACTTCAGTCCCATTAACACACACTAGTAAAGTGCTTTTTAACCCCTATCCTTGTTTATTCTCCAAAAGGAAAAGATACAAAATGTGTCTGCTATTTGGAATAAAATCTGCAGAGAACGAATTGCTGTTGACCCAGAGTCATCAGCCCCTCATTTTCTTAATAAAGATAGTCCAGCCTATTCTAATTTGGCTTTTTCCCCTTCTAAGGGCTGTTACTTGAAGTTCCCTTTGCACCTTTAGGTGTGAAATTCCAAGGGTCTCTCTCTCTCTCTCTCACACCCAACATCCAAGTGATTTACTTCTGCAGCCATTTTTGGTCATTTCAGCCCTCAGTACAAAATTGCACACATTTTGGAAATGAAAGTTAAAAATGTCCATAGTGCTTTGTAGATCTGACCTATGGTCATAATACCATATTCGTATCTAAACGCCATTAACCTTTGAGGGAGAAGTGCTCCAGATTTTTGAAGATTACCCTTTGTTTCTTTTCTTTTGGTCTTGGACTCTTCTACCTGAGGAAATTGGATCGATCAAGAGAAACTATCAACCCCTCCAATCATCTCAAATAATTAAAATCAACAGTTATTTTTATATTATAAAGACTGTACATTTTTCTATTTTAAATTGCGAAATGAAATGTTAAAGGGCTGTTTTTAAACTAAGGATTATGGAAGGAATTGCTGCATTTTTCAAAAACAAGTTACTAACATTTATGCTTCTGCTTGTTCAGACAGTGGAGGAAGGTTATTGCAAATGATCTGACACCATTTGAAGGGTGTACACAATGACATTTGGCTGGCAACAAGTAGCTAATCGGTCTGTAGAGTTGTCGATAGCAAAAGCCTTCAGTGTGCTTACAACAAGCCTTCTGTGTGATTGGCTCCCGGGTAGCTGAACAGCTTGTGAGTGTGAGCAATATGGCCAGAAGCCTTCATAGCTCCAAAAAGGGGAAGTAGTGTTTTTCCTTCCTCAAAAAAAACCTAAAGCCTGAAGTAAGCCAGTTTATTTTCACTCCTCAGTTGCTGTGGCTTTTAACCAATTGTTAAGAAACTTTACATTTTGTGAACCAGTCACTCTGTGCCTCCTGCAAGGAAATGAAAAGCACCTGGAGAAGAGATATGAACAAACAGCAAAACCCTGTGAGCGAAAGGATAATCTTTGTGAACACTGTGGATAAGGAGTATTGAACTGCCTTCCTAGATTTTCCCTCCATCCATAATATTGTAATAAATAGTAATTCTTAATAAGTACAGAAAACTGGTTCATGATTTCTGTTAAATTTGGTCTAAAAAGACAGGTAAATTGGGGAATTTTAAGTACATTAATAAAATCTTTACCTTTTATGATGATTGTAAATAGTGGGGCATGTTTTCCAGTGCTACCCCAATAAGATTTAAAATCAACAGATGGAAGTGTAATAAATGCAACTAGTCCAGATATCTTTCTAAGGAATCTGCACTCAACCCCTCTAAGATCATAACATCTTTCCTGAAATACAGGGCCAGAACTGGATAAGTATTTTAGATGCATCCTAACAAGAACTTTATACAAGCATTACTTCTAGCCTTTTGGATTCCAGCACTCTGGAGATAAAAGCTAACATTCCTTTAAGCATTTTCTAATATAGAGATTCCCTATTAATAATGATATTTATTTAATTGCTTCCTCTTTGAATTGTTAAATTCTGCTTATTAATGAATCTGTGAATAGAGCTGACGAGTTCATATCAATATGTGTTGGCCTCTCAAAATAATATCTTATGCCAGTCAAGAAAGCAGAATAGGGAAGGAATCTCAGGTAGTCTCCAGTAAATTATATACTGCATTCTAAATTAATTACTCCACCCAGGCACACTGATCCCTGCACAGCATGAATTAGGAAGATGCTTTTGGAGAATAATCTCAATCTGCTTTCTTTTTGTCTGTTGTATGTTGAATTGATATATATATATATATATATATTGCTGATACGGTGGTTTTCCAATCAATTTTCTGCAGCTGCATGTATTCATACCATCGGTCTTTTCATATTACAGATCAACTTAAAGCGTGATTCTCCTGAGTAGCCTAAAGAGCACATCCAGAGACATTTCCAGACCAGTTTCAGAGGTGGTCATCAGTTTCAGGTCTTCGATTACCAAAGGAAGCTTCAGATCTGCGTCATTAACCTAGTTTCCCAAACATCATTTCCTCATGCCGGGCATTTGAAGTTAAATCTTCAGCCCACTTTAACTTTTAATTTGAAGTTAGCCCAAAACTTTATTCTTTAAAGAATATCTATTATTCAATAACAATTATTGTTTATGGAAAGTGAAATAAGCAAGAAAATATATTGCAAAATCTAGGAGTCCTTTTTTTTGTTTTATTTTCCTTAAATACTTATGTCAGTATAAGAAAATTTATACATTAACACTAGTGTTTAAAAAATATTTACCATTCTGCATAGTAACAGACTTACACACAGCTTTCACGAATGTTTCTACTGAACCTTCTGTGTCGAGTTTACAATGAAATTTTTAAAAATTCCCCTATCAACTAAAATACCAAATATAAGGTATAGGAACAGGATTTGAACTGGATCTCATTTTGTTACCTTCCAATTGCTGTAGAGATGACTTCTTAAATGTTTCATCACAACAAGTAAGAGAAAACTATTGCCCATCTGCTTAAGTAAAGCAGTCATTTTACTTTCATTGGACAAAAAAAATTTCACCCGAAAGCAGAATGTGTTAAAAGTATACTTGCAAATGCAAGTTACAGTTCAATGGGAAGGGAATTACTGTGCTTTCTGACCATGAAGGTCCATTTTGACGTCAGTAGCTGGACATCCCAGAATGTAACTCAAAAAGGCACCACTTTCTTTATATTCAAGCAATGTCACTGGAACAAAAGAAACCAATCATGTAAACTACTGCCCTACACAACCTTTTGACTTGCATGAAATGCAATCCTATGTGATTCCCATTCCCTATTCCCATTTTAAACTAATCTAAGGATTTACATTAACAATTAAACCCTATTTAAGAGTCTACCATGACCACTAATTAAATATTCAAATCATTTAATCAGTCAATATTTGCAAAACACTTACGCAGTAATGCTCAGCCGTCAACTGCCGATGGAGTCAGCGATGTAAAATATAAAGATCCTTTCAATTCATATTTGCAAAAACTGTACGAGATAGTAACTAGTTTTGTGCCACACTTTGTTTTAAATAGTCACATAACAAAACGGAATACAATTAATTAAGATTAAATTACATTATATTATTCTCAGTCATTCCATCTTACGAAAGGTTTGATTTCAATTCTGATCCAATATTTTTTAAAAAACTATTTTGCACCTATTTAGATTTGAAGAAGAAGAATGCAGGAGAATGATCCCAAAACAAATTTTATTAGTTACTTGGTTACAAATCTGTTTTAAAATAGCAATTAGACTGAGGCAATCAAGTCACATCACAGAGTTGTGGATTACAGTGCTTTGCAATTTTCTTATTTTAAACTTGCCATATTAGGAAGCTACCAAGCAGAACGCAGTACCATCCCACAAAGGCAGGGGGCTGAAGTCATTGATTTGGCTGTCCACACTCAAACATCTGTGGCAACTAGTTATAGAGCAGTACTGGCTCAGTCTGAGGAGATTGCAAGTCCATTCACTCAGCCAGAGAAAGTAAGTGAAAAGGGAAATTAAAGTAATTGCAATTAAAGAGAAAATAGGTTTCGTTACATCATTATCTAAAGCAAATGTCATATGACAGTGTTTTTAAACACTCCTTTAAGAGAGTCAATTAAAAGCCATGCACCATAGTCAGTTTTTGCTTTAAGTAACTTCAATGGGCTCAACACATGGATATGTATTACCTTACTGCCAAATACATCTGTAATAACCAAAACTAAAACAAAACCAACATGAATTGTGAAATAAAAATAAAAAGAATTTTATTTAAACAGGTGTGAATTGATTTCTCCAAGTTTTGCCTGGCTCCAGAGATCTGCACTGGTATTTATGCTCCTCTTGAACTCTGTCATTAGTACAGTCACATTTTATCAAGTAATAAACAGTATACTCTCAAGCAGAATAGATTTTTACAACTATTGATGATAATTGTTTGATTTCACTACTGAAGAAAACTACATGCACTCTAGATATCTGAAGGGAGAGATAAAGAATTTGCACAAACATGCAGAACCTTGTAGAACTCCCAGGAGCAGCAAATGAAGCAGACAGGAGACCTTATTTGAGTAGTAGGCAAAATGTCAGTTTTTGAATGTGTGATGACAACTGGTTATAAAGTTAGCAGTAAATTGAGGGCAGGTCATGTTTCCCAATGGTTGGCAGTGGGAGTCACATTTTAGTACATTTGGCATACATGTTCAATAACTTCATCCAGTTAAATTGTACCTTTGGAATTAAGTATGTAGCAGCAGATGAGAAACACATCTTCAGATTCATGATGGTCAAAGGTGGCAAGGTCACTTCCTGGTGAATTGAAGCTGGTGATTTACTCTTTCTTAGTTCCTGTTTTTTGGTTTCAACCCTTTGTTCATCCAACTAGCTGAATGTTTGCTGTCTACAATATTTTGAAAAAGATTTTTCATATTTCTTATAATATATTCGGATAATATCGATGTTGATTTACATCTTTTTGGATAATTATCCCTTCTCTGTTTTGATCTTTGCTTCACACTCTTTGGCCTTCATTTAGTTTTGATAGGATCTTTGTAAATAGTTCCTACTTTAGTTTTTTGCTTCTGTTGTGTAAGTTTTCTGTCTGTCTTACACTGTGTGATAGTCCAGGATAGTTAGTTTTGGGAGTAATTTCTTGGGAGTAGAGGAAGTTGTGGTTTGACATTCTTTCCTCTCAGTAACTGTGATGGTGCTAATCCAGATAGTCAGAGTGCTGCTTAGGAATTTGTTTTTGTCTTCAAAAGTGATTTGATCATTCTGACTCCTTATTCTGCTACATTAGATTGAGGATACCTGAGAGAACTTGTAAGATGCTGTAGTCCTTTTTTACTATGAAATTAGTGAAATATTCATTCATAAGTTGTAGGCCATTGCCCAATACAACTTGGACTGGTATCAATCTGTTGTAATATTTCTTACAAAGCTCTAACAGCTGTTTTCATAGTCATATATAACTGTTTAACTTCAATGTATTCCAGAAAAATAATTTATGACAATAAATATCACTTGTCACTAATGGAGAATAAACCCTTTCCTAGGTATTTTCATGGTCTGTGTGGAAATTTGCATATTAGTAGTGGTTCTGAGGAGCACATTGCACGTAGCTCACAATTTAAAATTATATCTTTTCTATCTTTTAAATTTCCCAGCCACTGCACTGAGCATGACCTCTGCATTTCATTGCACCCATGTGATGCTTATGTAGTTTTTTATGACATCTGCATAATGGAAGAACATTTTCCTGACTATACCAATAGATTTTGTTCTGGACAACCTTGAATGGGCAATTGGTGAACTTGCATGGTGTCTTCCTCTTATATCGGTACATGACAAAGTTCTCAGAATTTGTTAGCGTCTGCCAGCTAATATGCTGGAATATTCTAAGAGTATGACTCAATTTCATCAATAAAATTCATATCTGGCTGTGTGGGTCTATCCGTAGTTGCTCTGGACAATGTACCTACTGTTATTTGTATTTTACCCTAAACATATTCCATTTCATAACCAAATCTCATTAAACGCAGGTGGAATATTTGAGTCCTTGGTGGCATTCTTGCGAATTACCTTCCATCTAGTAATGGAACTAAGGGCAAAAGTAGAAATTGTTCGAGAAACTTAGTTAGTATGGCAGCATCTGTGGACAGCAAGCAGACTTAACATTGAGTCTAGTGACCCTTCTTCAGGATGGATAGTAGCTAGAAAAGGGTGGTACATAAGCTGAAGACAGGGGGTGATGGGAGGAAAAGGAGTGAGCAGATAGGTGGAGATGGGACCCAGAGAGAAAGAATGGTAGTTAAGCAGACAAAGGAATGGATAATAGTAGGGAGAAAGAAAAGCTGATAATGGGGACCATGAGTTTCTGTTTTGGTTTCAGATTTCCACAGTTCTTTGTTCTGTTTTAAAGAAACTAAGAGGTTGGGATGTGTATCTATGACTGCTGTAAGACCAATTACATAGTCTGGGAACTTCTTTCTCGAGATCTGTTAATCTTGTCTCAGTATCTGATAGTGCTTAGGACACATGATAGATCAGCCGTCAGCTTCAATTTGTCTGTACTTTTAAAAAGATTGGTTCCAAATTATTGGTTGAGGCATCTAGAGTCATAGAGATGTACAGCATGGAAACAAACCCTATGTTCTGTGATTATGGTTGGTAATGAGGGGCTGCAGTATGTTAGAATAACTAATGGAATTAGCATTCATTATTCTTTAATTGTCTGTTTCTGGTTTGTATTTCAACACTATTGTTGTGCTTTCCTCAATAGTTTCCTGAAAGATTTAGTAATTTGGGCCAAATTTGGTAAGAATGTTGCTATTTCATTGACCATTGTAAGAATACCCTGAAGTCTTGGACAAAAGTAGGAGTTGGGAAGTAATTATCTTTTGTGGCTTTGACATTGTACCTTTGCTACTCACAATGTGACCTAAGAAAAAATTAGATATTTTTGAAAATTCTCATTTTTCATCAGGTGTTAATGATGTAACTTGCTGTAAACAATGTAACACTCCTCAAAGTCTCTGTTCATGTTGTTCAACTGTTCCACCAAATGTCATAATGTAGCACTATGGTCTTGTAAAATATTAGACATTTGTCTTTGGAAAATTTCTGGAGCTGCTGTTATATTGAATAGCAAATAATTAAAATAAAATCTCCCAAACAAAGTTATGAAAGTTGTCAAGAACTTGATAGTCTCATCCAACGGGTTTTGCCAAAAATTGCTCTTTGCATCCAGTTTTAACATTGAAGGCTGAATCATTTGTTTTCTTTGGCTAAGTTTCAGTTACTGGAAACTAGATTTCTAATCTCAGTTCTGAAGAAGAGTTATACCAGACTGAGTGTTATGGACATGTACAACACTGAAACAGACCCTTTAGTCCAACTTGTCCATGCCAACCAGATATCCTAAATTAATCTAGTCCTATTTGCCAGCATTTGGCCCATATCCCTCTCAACCCTTCCTATTCATATACCATTCAGATGCCTTTTAACATGTAATTTTACTAGGTATCACTACTTCCTTTGGCAGTGTGAAAAATTTGCTCATTAGCTCCCTTTTAAATCTGTCCCCTCTCACCCGAAACCTTGCCCTCTAGTTCTGGACTCCCCAACACAGGGAAAAGACCTTGTCTATTTATGCTATCCATGCCCCTCATGATTTTATAAGCCTCTAAAGGTCACCCCTCAGCTTCTGACCCCAGTCTATTCAGCCTCTCCCTGTAGCTCAAACCCGCCAACCCTGGCAACATCCTTGTAAATCTTTTCTGAACCCTTTCAAGTTTCACAACATCCTTCTTATAGGAGGGAGAACAGAATTGCACACTATATTCCAAAAGTGGCCTAACCAATGCCCTATACAGCCGTAACATGACCTCCCAACTTTTATACTCAATGCTCTGACCAATAAAGGAAAGCACACTAAATGCCTTCTTCATTATCCTATCTACCTGAGACTCCAATTTCAAGGAACGATGAACTTGCACTCCAAGGTCTCTTTAATCAGCAACATTCTCGAGGACCTTACCATCAAGTCCTGCCCTGATTTGCCTTTCCAGATTGCAGGAACTCACATTGATCTAAATTAAACTCCATCCACTATTGCTCAGCCCATTAGCCTATCTCATCAAGATCCTGTTGTACTGTGAGGTAACTTTGTTCGCTGTCCACTACACCTCCAATTTTGGTGTCATCTGTAAACTTACTAACTATATTTCCCATGTTCACATCCAAATCATTTATATATGATGAAACACAGTGGGATCCAGCACCGATCCTTGTGGCACTCCACTGGTCAGAGGCCTCCAGTCTGAAAAACAACCCTCCACCTCTACCCTCTGTCTTCTACCTTTGAGCCACTTCTGTATCCAAATGGCTAGTTCTCCCTGTATTCCATGTGATCTAATCTTGCTAACCAGTCTATCATGAGGAACATAGAAAATAGAAGAACATAGCAAAATACAGTGCAGTACAGGCCCTTTGGCCCTCGATGTTGCACCGATCCAAGCCCACCTAACCTACACTAGCCCACTATCCTCCGTATGCCTATCCAATGCCCGTTTAAATGCCCATAAAGAGGGAGAGTCCACCACTGCTACTGGCAGGGCATTCCATGAACTCACGACTCGCTGAGTAAAGAATCTACCCCTAACATCTGTCCTATACCTACCACCCCTTAATTTAAAGCTATGCCCCCTCGTAATAGCTGACTCCATACGTGGAAAAAGGTTCTCATGGTCAACCTTATCTAAACCCCTAATTATCTTGTACACCTCTATCAAGTCACCCCTAAACCTTCTTTTCTCCAATGAAAACAACCCCAAGTGCCTCAGCCTTTCCTCATATGATCTTCCTACCATACCAGGCAACATCCTGGTAAACCTCCTCTGCACCCGTTCCAGTGCCTCCACATCCTTCCTATAGTATGGCGACCAAAACTGCACACAATACTCCAGATGCGGCCGCACCAGAGTCTTATACAACTGCAACATGACCTCAGGACTCCGGAACTCAATTCCTCTACCAATAAAAGCCAGTACTCCATATG
This sequence comes from Chiloscyllium punctatum, assembly GCF_047496795.1. Classification (NCBI taxonomy): domain Eukaryota; kingdom Metazoa; phylum Chordata; class Chondrichthyes; order Orectolobiformes; family Hemiscylliidae; genus Chiloscyllium; species Chiloscyllium punctatum. Next base: position 59,021,197 of record NC_092743.1, read on the forward strand.
CCTGCTTCACTGCACTATTTACCTGGGTAGCAACTTTCAGAGATCTGTGTACATAGATACCAAGATCCCTCTGCTTATCCACACTACCAAGTAACTGACCATTAGCCCAGTACCCCATCTTTTTGTTACTCATCCTAAAGTGAATCACCTCACACTTACCCACATTGTCGAATGCTTTACTGATGTCCATACAGATCACGTCCACTGCTCTGCCCTCATCAATCCTCTTTGTTACTTCATCAAAAAACTCAATCAAGTGAGTGAAACATGATTTCCCATGCACAAAGCCATGTTGACTATCCCTAATTAGTCCTTGCTTATCCAAATATATCTAACTCCTGTCCCTCAGGATTCCCTTCAACATCATGCCCACCACTGATGTCAGGTTCACCGGTCTATAGTTCCCTCGCTTTTCCTTACCGCCTTTCTTAAATAGTGGCAGCACATTGGCTAACTTCGTCTTCTGGCATCTCATCTATGACGATCAATGATATAAACATCTCAGCAAGGGCCCCAGCAATCACTTCCCTAAGGTACACCTGATCAGGTCCTGGGGATTTATCCACCTTTCTGCATTTTAAGATATCCAGCACCTCCTCCTCTGTAATATGGACATTTTTCAAGATATCATCATCTATTTCCCCACAGAGCATATCTTCTATGTCCTTCTCCAAAATAAACACTGATGCAAAATACCCATCTCCCACACATCGGCTGCCTTGCTGATCTTCGAGGGGTCCTATTCTCTCCCTAGTTATCCTTTTGTCCTTAATGTATTTATGAAATCCCATTGGATTCTACTTAACTTTTTTGCCAAGGCTATCTCATCTCCCCTTTTTGCCCTCCTGATTACCCTTTTAAGTATACATTTACAGCCTTTATACTCTTCTAAGGAACCATTCGATCTCTGCTGTCCATACTGTTGTATGCTTCCTTCATTTTCTTAACCAAAACCTCAATTTCTTTAGTCATCCAGTATTCCCTACATCTACCAGTCTTGTCTTTTACCTTAACAGAAACAGTGTCTTTGGACTCTCATTATCTCATTTCTGAAGGCTTCCTATTTTCCAGCCATCCCTTTATCTGCAAACATCTGCCCCAATCAACTTTTGAAAGTTCTTGCCTAATATGGTCAAAATTGACCTTCCTCCAATTTAGAACTTTAATTTTACACCCTGTCTATCCTTTTCCATCACTATATTAAAACTATTGCATTATGGTCACTGGCCCCAAAGTGCACCCCCAATGACACCTCAGTCACTTGCCCTGCCTATTTCCCAAGAGTAGGTCAAGTTTTGCACCTTCTCTAATAGGTACACCCACATACTGAATCAGAAAATTTTCTTGTACGCATTTAAATTCCTTTCCAGCTAAACCTTTAACATTATTTAGTTCCAATCTATATTTGCAAAGTTAAAATCCCCAACCATTACCACTCTATTATTCTTCCAGATAACTGAGATCTCCTTACAATTTTTTTTTCTCAATTTCCCACTGACTATTGGGAGGGTCAATTGTACAATCCCAATAAGGTGATTATCCCTTTCTTACTTCTTTGTTCCAAAGTAACTTCCTTGGACATATTCCCAGGAATATCCACCCTAAATACAGCCATAACATTATCCCTTATCAAAAACGCCACTTCCCCTCCTCTCTTGCCTCCCTTTCTATCCTGCCTATAGCATTTTTATCCTGGAACATTAAACTGCCAATCCTGTCCATCCCTGAGCCACATCTCTGCAATTGAAATGATATCCTAGTCCCATATTCCTACTCATGCCCTGAGTTCATCTGCCTTCCCTGTTAGACCTCTTGCATTGAGATAAATGCAGTTTAATTTATCAGGCCTACCTTGTTCATAGAAGTTCATAGAATCCCTACAGTGCAGAAACAGGTCATTTGGTCCAATAAGTCCATACCGGCCCTCGGACCCATTCCCCTACCCAATTACTCTATATTTCCCCCTGACTAATGCACCTAACCTACACATCCCTGAACACTATGGGCAATTTTAGCATGGCCAATTCACGTAACCTGCATATCTTTGGACTGTGGGTGGAAACTGGAACATCCAGAGAAAATTCATGCTGACACGAGGAGAATATGCAAATTCCACACGAACAGTCAGCCAAGGCTGGAATCTGCTTTGTTCCTGCCCTGACTGTTTGACTTGCTCTTTTTCCCAACTGTATCAGTCTCAGAAAATCCTCACTATCTCCCTGTACATACTATGTTCATTGTATTCAAAATGTGTTAAAAAAAAAGGGTACCCATTGAACACAGTCCGCCGATTTCTGAGCAACAAACCCAAACAAGCAGACAAAACATATCCAGAAACCTTAGCCACTCTCCTCTACATCAAAGACATCTCGGAAATGACTGCCAGACTACTCAGACCCATTGGCAACATGCTAGACCACAAACCCACCAACACACTAAAACTGCAGCTAATGAACTTGAAAGACCCTATACAGGCAACAAGCAAAACTAATGTCATTTACAAAATACCATGCAAGAACTGTAACAAACACTACATTGGACAAACAGGCAGAAAACTAGCCACCAGGATACATGAACATCAACTAGCCACGAAATGACATGACCCACTCTTACTAGTATCCTTATATATGGATGAGGAAGGACACCACTTCAACTGGGACAACACATCCATCCTAGGACAAGCCAAACAGAGACAGAGACATGCATGAGAATTCCTAGAAGCATGGTATTCCAACCTGAACTCTATCAACAAACTCATTGACTAAGATCCCATTTACCACCTCCTGAGAAAAAGAATCAGAAATAACATCACTAAAGGAAATGATGTCACCACAGGAAATAGCATTACCAAGCCTAGGAAACTCAAACATATAAATAGAAAGCGGGCTACACCACCAGTGCTTCATTAGGAGGCTCACTGAAGGTGTTACCTAGTGTGGTGATAAAACATCTGAAAATTAACCTTCCAGCTCAGTGAGCAAACCTATATCCAGAACCTCAACAGGAGCTACAAATATTCTCAAAACACGCAATAGTCCTCTTCCAATTCAGGTGCAATCTGTCCTTCTTGTACAGGTCACTTCTACCCCAGAAGACATTCCGATGATCCAAAAATGTGAAACTTCTCCTCTGCACCAGCTCCTCAGCCATGCATTCATCTGCTCTATCCTCCTATTCCTAACTTCATTTGTTCATAGCTCCAGGACCAATCCAGATATTATTACTCTTGAGGACCTCCTTTTTAAATTCCTGCTTAACTTTCTATATTCTTCCTTCAGTATCTCATCCTTTTCCCTTCTTATGCCATTAGTTCCAATGTGTACAATGACCTCCTGCTGGTCCCTCTCCTCTTTGAGAACGTTCTGCACGCTCTCAGAAATATCCTTGATCCTGGCACCAGGGAGGCAACACACCATGCTGATTTTTCACTGCCAGCCACAGAAACGTTCTGTCCTTGCCTCTGAGTTCCCTATCATGATCGATTGTTTGGAACCTGACTTACCCCTCATTATAGTAGAGCCTGTCTCAATATCAGAAATGTGACTGTTCGTGCTACATCCCCCTGAGAGTCCATCACTCCCCCTACATTTTCAAAAACAGCATACTTCTTTGAGATGGACATAGCCACAGGAGATTCCTGCACTACCTGCCTCCCTCTCCTCCCTTTCCTAGCAGTAACCCATCCTGCCTGACTGTATCTGGACTTTTTCTCCCTTTCTATAACTGCCATGTATCACGCCCCCTAGCTGCTGTAAATTCCTTGTGGCCTCTAACTGCCACTCCAACTGATCCACATGATTCACAACTAAACACACTTACATCAGTAACATGGAAATTTTCCCTAATCTCCCACATCCGACAGGAAGAGCACATCACTCTACTAAAGGCCATCTTTGCACTTTTAGCCATCTACAGATCCAGAAAATAGTGCAGTCTTTCAGCTCTAAAAACACTGCTCCAGGCTAACTTAGTACCGATGTTTTATATTTTTTAATTTTAATCAAGAGACAGATCTCAATAAAGCATTATTTTAAAAAGACAGCCATTACACTTAAAAATCATGCACTTATCTGCTCCTGTGCTGTGAGCTCTCCCACACAGATTCCTCCTTGAAACATTAGCTGTTTTTCTCTGTCCACAGAGGCTTCCAGACCTACTGAGTTTCTCCAGCATTCTCTGTTTGTGATAAATTTCACAAGTCAAGAAGCACAGAGATGCCAAAACTTTGAAGATCCCATTGACTGCACACACGCTGCAGTGAGGGGGCAAAATCACAATGCTGTGGAGTTGATCAGCAGGAAGGGATTCCCTCCGATTAATGTTTAGACAATCTGTGATCACTGTTACCACTTTCTAGAGGTATGTGCCGGCTACACTGGCAACTGCATTGACTCCTCAATCTTCTCAGGTACAGTATTCTCATGTACCTGAAGCTTTGACAATCTTGGGACCATGCTGGGCTGCTTACCAGAAGATAATGTCAGGTGGCAAATGGACTTTAATGCAGATAAATGTGAGGCGATTCACTTTGGGAATAACAGGAAGGCAGAATACTGGGTCAATCAATTGAAAGATTATTGGTAATGTGAATGTGCAGAGGCATCTTGATGTTCATGTACATAGATCCCTGAAGGTTGCCATCCAGGTTGACGGTGCTGTTAAGATTGTGTGTTTGGTTTTATTGGTAGAGGGATTGAGTTCCAGAGCCGTAATGTCATGATGCAGCTATACAAAACGCTAGTGCGGCTGTACTTGAAATATTGTGTACAGTTCTGGTTGCCCCATTACAGAAAGGATGTGGAAGCATTGGAAAAGGTGCAGGGGAGATTTACCAGGATGGTGCCTGGTCTGGAGGGAAGGTCTTATGAGGAAAGGCTGAGAGACTTGGGTCTGTTCTCATTGGAAAGAAGAAGGCTAAGAGGGAATTTGACAGAGACATACAAGATGATCAGAAGATTAGATAGGGTAGACAGTGAAAGTCTTTTTTCTAGGATGATGACGTCAGCTTGTACGAGGGGGCATAGCTACAACTTACGGGGTGATAGATTTAAGACAGATGTCAGAGGCAGGTTCTTTATGCAGAGAGTGGTAAGGGCATGGAATGCCCTACCTGCCAATGTAGTTATCTCAGCCACATGAGGGAGATTTAAACAATCCTTGGATAAGCACATGGATGATGACGGGATAGTGTAGGGGGATGGGCTTAGATTAGTTCACAGGTCAGTGAGGCCTAAAAGGCCTGTTCTGCGCTGCATTGTTCTATGTTTGATAAGTGCTACCCATTGCTGTCATGGCTATTGACACCATTGCACAACACCCTGACTGATGCAGAGCACAGATGCAATGCTACCGATGCCTCTACCAGGGCCATGGTAATTGCTTTGCACAGTTCAGTCCAGTCTGGGAGACCTGTCCAGTACATATTGGTCAGAGTGTACCACATTGTCCTGGAGTGCTGTGCTCTGCATAACTGGGGCACACTAGGAGGTGATGTGCTGAATGTTCAGAAACTAGTGGAAGGGAAGCTTTTCTTCCAAGCATGAGAAAGTGGATGTTGGGGATGAGGAAGCTCTCCTTGTCTGTGAGAGTGCTCAGCTCTGTAGGGTGCTACAACCCTGAGAGGAGCTGATGAACTCCCGGTTCCAGTCGATGGGACCTGGGTACAGCAGATCATCATGGACTGTAGAATGGTCATTGGTCATGATGCCAACATTAAGTTTGCATATGGGGAAGAACTGTAATCCTCCATTGGTTTTAATAGTGTTCACTATTAACATTGAATGTTACAGCGCAGTACAGGCCCATCGGCTCTCGATGTTGTACCAGCCTGTGAAATTAATCTGTTGCCCATCTAACCTACACTGTTCCATCATACATATGTCCAATGCCCAGTTAAATGCCCTTAAAGTCAGGGAGTCTACTACTGTTGCAGGCTGGCCGTTCCATGCTCCTATTACTCTGAGTAAAGAAACTACCCCTGGTACCTGTCCTAAATCTATCACCCCTCAACTTAAAGCTATGTCTTCTGTGTTAGTCTTCACCACCCGAGGAAAAAGGCTCTCACTGTCCAACCTATCTAAACCTCTGATTACCTTATAAGTCTTGATTAACATCCTAATAAATCTCCTCTGAACACTTTCCATATGATGTTGTGACCAAAACGGTATGCAATATTCCAGGTGCAGTCTTACCAGTGTCTTGTACAGCTGAAGCATGTCCTAGTGGCTCCAAAACTCAATGCCCCTACCAATCAACACCAACACACCATATGCCTTCTTAACAACCCTATTAACCTGGGTGGCAAATTTCAGGGATTTATGCACCTGGACCCCAAGCTCTCTGTTCATCTACACCACCAAGAATTTTACCATTTGCCCAGTACGCTTGATTCCTGTTACTTCAGTCCAGCTCTGCATCTTATTTATGTCCCTCTGTAACCCACAACATCCTTCGGCACTATCCACAACTCTGCCCACCTTAGTGTCATTCTCAAATTTACTAACCCTTCCTTCTACACCTGCATCCAGACCATTTAAATAAACGACAAACAAGCAGTGACCCCAAAACAGATCCATGCAACACACCACTGGTAACTGAGCTCCAGGATGAATATTTCCCATTAACCACCATCCTGACTTCTTTCAGCAAGCCAATTTCTGATCCGGTTCACTAAATCACCTTCAATCTCCAAACTCCGTATTTTGTGCAATAGCCTACCATGTGGAACCTCAAGTGCCTTACTGAAGTCCATATACACCACATCAACTGCTTTACCTTCATCTACCTGTTTTGTCACCTTCTCAAAGAACTCAATAACAATTAGTTTGGCACAACCTACCCTTCACAATCCGTAATCAAATTATTCCATTCCAGATGATTATAAATCCTATTTCTTATATCCTTTTCCAACACCTTACCCACAACCAAAGTAAGGCTCACTGGCCTATAATTACCAGGGCTATCTTGACTCCCCTTCTGAAACAAGGAAACAACATTTGCTGTCCTTCAGTCTTCTGGCACTACTCCTGTCAACAATGATGACAAAGATCAAAGGCAAAAGCTCTACAATCTCCACCTTGGCTTCCGAGAGCATCCAAGGATAAATCCCATCTGGCCCAGGGGTCTTATCCATATTCAAATCTTACAAAATTGCTAAAACCTCCTCTTTGTCAATCAAACTCCCATCTAATCTTGTAGCCTGTATCTCCATATTCTGACGAACATTATTGGAGATGCCGGTGTAGGACTGGGATGTACAAAGTTTAAAAAATCACACAACACCAGGTTATAGTCCAACAGGATTAGTTGGAAGCACTAGCTTTTGGAGTGCTGCTCCTTCATCAGGTGGTTGTGGAGTACACAATTGTAAGACACAGAACTTATAGCAAAAGTTTTCAGTGTGATGCAACTGAAATGATACATTGAAAAATACCTTGATTGTTTGTTAAGTCTCTCATCTGTTAAAATGATCATATTAGTTTCACTTCTTTCATATGCAAATCACAACATTTTTTAAAAGTTACATTCTCAGGTTAATTTTAACAATTGGTGTAAGACTCTCTAAACTCATTTTTTAGATTAGAATCAGATTAAAAAATTATGGCACAGACAACAGCCCACAGGGGGCGAACACCTTCAACACATTATCTGGGCTGACACCTGGCCTCGTTCATTCCCCAGTACCAAATCCAATATGGCATCACCCCTTGTTGGCCTGTCTACAAACTGCATCAGAAAACCCTCCTGCGCACATGGAACAAAACTGACCCATTTAAACTACTTGAACTATAGTATTCCCAGTCAATATTGGGGAAGTTAAAGTCCCCCATAACAATTACCTTGTTAGTTTCACTCCTATTGAGAATCATCTTTGCTATTCATTCCTCTACATCCCTGGAAAAATTCGAAAGGCTATAGAAAATTCCCAACAGGGTGACCTCTCCTTCCATGTTTCTAACCTCAGCCCACCTACCTCAGGGGACAAGTCCTCAAACGTTGTCTCAGCTGCTGTAATATTACCCTTGATTAACAATGCTACACACACCCCCATCTTTTACCATCTTCTCTGTTATTATTGAAACTATAAATGTTTACTAGCTATAAATAGAATCTCATGTTTGAAATTGCCTGATTGGATAATGACTAGCTGCAGGTATCTTGGGAGCACTCAGCACTGAGTTACAGACACTTAGAGAAGTTTTGGTTGACAATGCAACTAAGGACAGGTAAACTGTAACTAGGATGAGAGAATGGGCTTGTATGTTCAACGGAGAGCCAGCTGAGCAGGCTATGTATGTGAGCAGCATGACTTTATGGCTGTTGTACCATTACTTTGCCAGTGAAGGGGTAAAGCAAGATTGCCAATGCTTATCCGGGTACACAGCAGCTTTGTAAAAAAAGATGATCTTTCTGCTGTTATCTGGTGAATACCAATTATTCCCAGAATAGCAGGTAGCAGAATAGGACTAGATGGTGCTATACAGGCAGGGTAGGTAGTTAATGAGGTTGGTTTGATAAGAATTGGTGAGTGAGAGTGTTACTCTGCATGAAATCTGAGAGTGGATTAATAAGATTCACCCAACATTTTTTTAAGTTTGCATTTTTTTCTATTACACCTTGGTGTTCCCAACATTTACCTGCCTCAAACCATGCTCCTATCTCTCAGTGCAAGATAGAACCTGCTTGAATCCACAAACGGAAGGATCACTTTGAGAGAGTTCAACGTGTTTTATCCTTCTCTTACCTCATCACCAATGTACAGATTGAGAGAATGCAGGTCTTTTTAGCAGCCAATCATAAATCCACTGGATCTGGTTCTCCATAATGGACACCAACGTTTCCATGGAGGAAGCCAAGAACTCACCTGCCAGAACTTGGATGGATCTCTTCACCTTTTCCTTAAGCCTATTCCTAACTGTTTCCGCTAGAAGTTCTTCTGTCTCTGTATCTCCATCAGGTTTGTCATGGTTATTTCTAGGCTCATATCATCAGTCATGAGATCATTGTGGATCTGCAGTACTGCAGTCCTCCTTCTCTCGGACCTCAGCTGTCACATCTTCCACCAGTCTTCGGGATACATATGTGATATTTTTACCAGATTAACCCGCTGAGCCTAATCATAAATACCTAACCATCAACATGAGTGTCTCAGCATTGGTGGATGATTCAGGGGAATGAGGCAAAGTTGCATCTTCTCACTGCTCAGTGCCAGTATTCTGAGAGATCATATTTGCTGCAAGCTGGCTCAGGCATTCTGACTCATCCTGCCGTGAGGGTCTGCAGTGGAGAACACTAAGAATTAGTTCACCATCCCATTTCCCTCCAAATATTCTGTATATCTCCAGGCAGAATCTTAAAGAGGTCTGAGAAACATGGGCCATGACAAGATGTGTGGCAGAATCAGATGGCAGGAGCAGTGAGTTCCATCTTACACCATCTTTTATGTTTTTGACAAGCAACATGGCAAGATTCCCATAAGGCAGTGGCAAGTTGCCAGCTGTTGATCATTATTACCTTGCTAAATGCCTTGCTAACAGCCAATTTATCTCATTAATAATCAGACTCCCATTTAACCAAACTTGTCAAGCAAACTTAAAGCCGAGATGCAAACACCTGGCAGATTCATCTCGCCCCTTGTTCTGAATAACCTCCATTTTTGGCACCAGGCACCCACAACCTGAGGCATTCTTCATGAGCAGCAACCATTCCACACCCATTGGTGCCAGCCTCTAAGAACCCTCATGACACACATTGAAGACACTTCTGCACTCCAGTGCTACCCCTCAGGTTGCACCAGCATCTATCATTGGAATGCTGTGGTAAGGACCCTTAGGGGCATTCACCCAGTTGAGGTCTGAACCATACTCCATCTCCATGCAATTCGCTTGCTGTATAGCATTCACTCAATCTACCTGGATGCTTACAGCATCCCTACCTTGCACTGTCTTTTCTGTTTGCCCTTGCAACCAGAGATACCAGGTTCATATTACTGCTGCCTTGCCTTGCTGCTTAGAGCAGCCACAAAGCTAGGAAGCTTGTCAGAGTTCACAGCAGGCTTTGGTCAACCCCTTTGTTCATTCTGGCAAGAACAGTATCTGATATCAGACCAGGACAAGGACCAAAGCCTTTGACACTAACCCACATGGGAGACTAATAAAGAAGGTAAAAGCACATGGGAACAAGTGAAATTTGGATCCAAAGATGAGGCCAAAATTGGCTGAGTGGTAGGTAGGAAAGGTGGGTGTTTGTGTGACTGGAGACCAGTATCCAGTGGTGTAGCACTGCTGGATGCCTTATGGTTTGTGATATATAAGAACAATATCAATGATGTGGGGGGGAGTGGAAATGCTAAGTAAGTTTGCAGATGACAAAAAGATTGGCTGAGTGGATAGTGAAGAAGTAGTTCAGGAAGTTGCAGACAAGTGGATCAGATGGACAATCAGTGGCAAATGGAAGTGAGGTGATGCACTTTGCACAACTGAGCATTCAATGGTTGGCAGAACACTAGGAAGCTCCGAGGGAGAGGGATTTTGGAATGCTTGTCCAGAGATCCCTGAAGGTGACAGGGCAGCTTATTAAGATAGTTAAGGTGGCATGTGGGACATATTGCTTTTATCAGTCATGGCATAGGTTAGGGCAGAGAGGTTATGTTGGAAGTGGAACTTTGGTTAAGCACAGTTGGAGTCTTGTGTGCAATTCTGGTCACCACAGTATTGGAAAGATGTGACTGCGCTGGAGAGGATCCAGAGGAGATTCACCAGGATGATGTGTGTGTTGGAGCATTTTATCTATGAATAGAAGCTGGTTGCTTTCTTTATAGCAGAGAGGACTGAGGGGGCATCTGATTGAGGTGTACAAGATTATGAGGAAAGTGGACATGGTTAGTAGGAAGCAGCTGCTCCCTTTAATTGAAGGATCAATAACAAGGGGGTATAATTTTAAGGTGAAAGGCAAACTGTTTAGAGAGGATTTCAGGAAATAGTTTTTACCCATAGGACAGTATGAATCTGGAAAGCACTGCCTGGGATGATAGAGGAGGCAGGAAACCTCACAACCTTTAAAAAGTACTTAGATGAGCAGTTGAAATGTCATAATATTCAAGGCTATGAGCCAAGTATTGGAAAATGGGATGAATGTCAATAGGTCAGCAACAGACTAGATGGGTGAACACCCAGTGTTGTATGTCTGTATGACTCTGAGGACCTGGTCAGGACAGTCAGAGTCAGAATTCTCTCCACATAAGGGTATGAGGAGCTGAAGGTCAGGCAGCTTACCATGGTCTTGGCTCTTTCTGCCCTATCAAGTGCTGTTTTGCTCCTGGATTGAAACAGCAGCTGGTGTTTTGGGAGATGAAAGTGAGTGGCACAGCTATAATTGTTGGTACCAGTGGGGAGGTATCCTGAGTGAGTGAGTAGGCAGCACAGAGGGTTAGTGGTGTTAGGGTGGGGAGGGTGAATGAGGCATGCAATTGTGAAAATGGTAATGCAAGTGCCTTAGTTGGATGTGGCAGAGATAGAGTGAATGTGATGTATCAGAGAGCAGATAGCTGCACTTAACTCTGGCAGTGTGGAGAATTAGGTGAAAGAGATGACAGTCAAGATTAGAGTGGTGCTGGAAATGCACAGCAGGTCAGGCAGCATCCGAGAGCAGGAAAATCAATGATTTGGGCAGGAGCCCTCCATCAGGAATAAGGACTCAGGGAGTGGAGAGATAAATGGGAGGGAGTGGGGCTGGGGAGAAGGTAGCTGGGAGTGCAATAGGTAGATGGAGGAAAGGGTAAAGGTGATAGGTCAGTTGGAGAGGAGGGAGGAGCAGATAGATGGGAAGGAAGATTGATAGGTGGGAGAGGTCATGAGGATAGTGCTGAGCTGGAAGTTTGGAACTGGGGTAAGATGGGGGGGGGGGGTGAGAGGGGAAAATGAGAAAACTGGTGAAGTCCACAATTATGCCCTGGGGTTGAAGTGTTCCGAGGCAGAAGATGAGGCGTTCTTCCAGGACTTGCATGTCCTCAGCAGAGTGGGGGGGGGGGGGGGGGGGAGAGAAGTTGAAATGTTCGCCGTCCACAGGGTGGTGGGGTTGGTTGGTGCGGGTGTCACGGAGATGTTCCCTGAAATGCTCTGTGAGAAGGTGTCCGGTCTCCCCAATGTAAAGGAGACCGCTTTGGGAGCAACAGATACAATACATGACATTGGTGGATGCGCAGGTGAAACTTTGAAGGATGTGGAAGGCTCCTTTGGGGCCTTGGATGAAGGTGAGGGGGGTGTGGGCGCAGGTTTTGTAATTCCTGTGGTGGCAGGGGAAGGTGCCGGGGCAAGGGGTGGGGGGGGAGGCGCTATCCTTCAAATAGGCCCTATACAGTCTTTTAACTTTGCAGTGATTTAAACAATTTCAGACCATAATTTGTCATCCATTTTGTTTCCACTTGTGCTTGTTACCAATTTTTTGGTCTCTTTCTGCCTGCTCCAGGCAAACTCTTTGTTTCTTTCCTTGTACCCATCACCTTTCCCTTTAGTCCTGGCTTGTCTCTCATTCAGTCTCTCCTGTTTTCCATCCAATCACAGACCTTCCTTTATTCTTCTCCCACCACACTTTTCTCAAAACCTGTTACTAACTTTTTCAAGCTCTGACCTGACTCTCTTCACCAATATTGAGTTTACTCCAGTAATCTCTACTTTGATTTCATAATATTCCCTAGTGCCTTAGATAATACCTGTCCCTCAGCCAGTATCACTAAAAATCAGATTATCTCAAAGCGGTCACATTGAAGTTTGTAGCAACTTGCTGTGTGCAAACTGTGTGGCACATTCTGCACAAGAGTAATGACTATGGTATTTTAAAGTACAGAGGGGTTTATCACCGAGGTTGTGAACAGTAGATGGCGAGGTTGTTGTAGAATTGAAAGTTTCAAATTTTACTTAGAAAGATTTAGGAAATATGTTAATGAATATTTCATTATCACACGCAAAGATATTTTTTAACCTTTACTCGATCCATTCATGTTGCATGTTTCATATTTCACATTAATGTATTATTTTGCATTATTATGCATTATCTTACATTATACATATGCCAGAAGCTTTCTTCTTATTTGGAGGTATGAAAAATACAAAGTACATATTAAATCCATCCCATTCAACACCCCATTATTATGAGCACGCATCGATAGCCCCATGATCTCTGATAAAAGGGAAGGACAGATTAAAAATCTCTTGGGCCAGTTCAAGGTGAATAGAATTCCAATCTTGGAAAACAAAAAAAATGTTTGGGAGTTGCTAATTTAAAACTATATTCGTTACAATATGTTCTTACTGATACGTTCTTATAGAAATTAGTGCTGGAGTTCGGTTCTTCGGACATTTACGCTGAAAACAAACAGGTTGAAACACTGTACCATGCACGTGCATTGCTGAAAATTCTAGCTGAAATAAAATATAATAAATCACTAAATATAAAAAAAAGTTAAGTACTTCAGGTCACTTTTCAATGGATATAGCTATAAAACATGATTAACTTGAAATGGTGACCATTACTAAATCCCTACATTCATAAATAAGATCATTTTTAAATAAAATAAATACAGTGATATGGAAGAAGTAAATGTAAATACTATAAATGAACGTTAAAATATCCTGAAGTTTTAATTGACCAGCCTCCATCTAGTGGCTGATATTGATCAGAGCAGCTGTCCACCAAAATCCAGAACTAGCTGCACCAACCAACCTATGTTACTAGGTAATGCTCACAACTTCAGTGCAAGTTCAGACAGGGATCCCAGAGTAGCATTGAAACTCTGATGGTGGCAACAGATACAAGAAACTTTAAATGTTAAAACAAAGGAACAGAATTGGGGAATGACTGATGGCCAGGGCAGCAACAGGAAAAAAAGGTCAGGAGCTATATGGGAAGTATGTTGGAGCGGGAGGATTCCCAACTTCCCACTAGTGGCAATGGACATCCAGGACTTTAAAAGTAAGAATGAAGCGTGGGAGTGGAAGCTTGGGGAAAGAAGGAAAAAAAGAGCAGGTTGTTCACAGAAAAAGAAGTCCGTTGCAATTACTATTAAGGTAATCCTCACATTAAATAAGTGTTGTCACTAATCTACAAGCAATGTTAAAACAAAACAATATTGATTGAGCAAACTTTAAATGCAGACACACTGTATTCCATTATTCTATCATTTCTGCGCAGCAGCAGCAGCCTCCAAGAAATTAATCAGATCTCTTCTGAATATTTACAGTGAACCTGTATCCGCTGCATGGCATACAACATCTTCAACTTGTGTCACCCAGCCCTACTATAACTTGGAGGTGCCGGTGTTGGACTGGGGTGGACAAAGTTAAAAACCACAACTGCAGGTTATAGTCCAACAGGTTTATTTTAAGCACTAGCTTTTGGTGCGGTGCCCCAAAATCTAATGCTTCCAAATAAACCTGTTGGACTATAACCTGGTGTTGTGTGATTTTTAACTTAGCCCTACTACGTATAGCCAAAATTTTATGTAAGCTATATTACTTGTGTTCATGACCTCTCACAGCCCCTATGGGCGGCATGGGTCTGGGTGGGATGCTCTTCGGAGGGTCAGTGTGGACTTGTTGGGCCGAAGGGCCTGTTTCCACACTAAGTAATCTAAAAAAAAGCATAATTTTGTCAAGTCTTAATAAAGTGAAAGCATTATTGCTGTGGTTCTATTGCACTGAACAAGATTAAATTTGTTATTGTTAGGCCCTAATAAGACATCCTGCTTTGAGACTCCAGGGAATACTGTAGGAGTCACAGAGCATCACTCTCATTTATTTTTCCAGAAGAAGTTTTACTGCAAAGATTAATACCACCACCCCTTAGTTTTATGCTGGAACAATTCTGCCTAAGCTATGTGAAACTTTCTCAGCTGAATAGATTACTTTTTCCACAGGAAACTTGCAAAACTCAATGCTGAGTCCCTCCACTCAAATTCACTTTATAATGATCCACACTGATTACAATTCCCAAGAGTGTTAGTGAACGTGCACTGAATCCATGCACCAGCTGGATTTAAAATAGCTGACAGTTCATTTACTTTATTTAAATCAACACATCTATACTACAAAGACTGCCCTAAAAGATTTTTGCTGGTTTAGATGATAAAGTGTGACATTATTGGGATTGATCCAAAATAATTCAAACAACAGCATTAATGTTAGGCACCACGTGAATTTTTGCATTGGGTTTTCTTTTACAAAAGTTCTGCTCTTAAAAAGTACCTCTCCAACGTAACTGCATTTGAGGACGTGTGTGAAGGACACTGATAAGATGAATCCTCACCACTGCTCATCATGTTTTACAAAGTCTCTCAGATTTGTTGTCACTATCCCATTTCCCAGTAGGGGTGTACAGACCTACTTGTTTCGAGGAGTGGAGCAAAACCATTTGGTAGTCAAACAAGAACAGTTTCTTGTTTTAAGCAATATATAATTTATTGCACAATATCATCTGGGTACAAGTGACATCAATTTGGTAGGCATTCTTGTAGAGTACAGCAAAGACTCAGATGGTAGGTCTTATTTATTCAAGATCTTAAGCTTCATAGAATCATCTGGTACTGAAGAGGTCCTTTAGCCCATCAAGTCTCTACTGCTAAAAATACAATATGGCTCCATTAGACCTACTTTCCTGCACTAGGCCCATAGTCTTTAAAGTTATGATACTTCAAGTGTACATTCATAGGCTTTCTAAAGGTTGTGAGGTTACCCACCACACTTATTCTCCCAGGCAGAGCATTCCAGACCCTCAACACACTCAGGGTGAAAAGTTTTTTTTCCACAAATTCTCTAAGCTTCCTGCTTTTCACTTTTAAAAAAAGTGTACTCCCACCACCACCTCCCCCTCCGTACTTATTTTTTACCCTTAAACTATGCGAAACAGCTGCATTCTATCTGCCCTGTTCTTGCCTTCATGATCTTATACACCTAAAACCTGTACAGTTCCAACATAACCTCTCTCCTCCTATAAACTAGTCTTGGCTGATAT
This sequence comes from Chiloscyllium punctatum, assembly GCF_047496795.1. Taxonomy (NCBI): domain Eukaryota; kingdom Metazoa; phylum Chordata; class Chondrichthyes; order Orectolobiformes; family Hemiscylliidae; genus Chiloscyllium; species Chiloscyllium punctatum. The sequence continues at coordinate 59,037,202 of NC_092743.1, forward strand.
AGACATATGGGACCCCTGCCTCTATTACCCTATTAACCTGCCCTTCCTTCCTTCCACCTTCAGGGATGTGTGGACAAGCACCATTCTATTCATCTGAGCTTCCTAGTGTCCTTTCATTCATTGAATATCCCCAGGTCTTGTAACTTCTTCCAAAGTGTATCACTCCACACTTATTAGGGTTAATTTCCAGCTGTAGCTGATCTGTGCATTTGACCAATCTGTTTATATCTTCCTGTAGGTTAAGACATTCTTCCTCACTGTCAACCCAACCAGTAAATGCTTGGGTCATCTGCAATCTTATAATTCCTCTTCCACATTCTCATCTATATAATTTATGACTATCACACACAAGGGACTCTGCACTGATCCCTGTGGTACACCATTGAACACAGGGGCCGACTTAGACAAACCTTCTACCACCACCCTCTGTCTCCTGCCACTAAGCCAATTTTAAATCCAACTTGCCAAGTTTCCCTGGATCCCATGAGCCATTGCTTTCTTTATCCGTCTCCCATCTGCTACCTCGTCAAAAGACTTTGCTGAAATGTATATCAACTGCAGTACCTTCATCTGCAGACCTGATCACATCCTTGAAAAATTCAACCAGATTTGGTAGGCATGCCCTCCCTCTCACAAAGCCGTGCTGACTACCCCTGATCAGACCTTGCCTCTCCAAGTGGGGACTATTTTTCTCCTTCTGTATTTTCTCCAGTTGTTTCATTATCAGTGGTGTGAGGCTCACTGGTCTATAATCCCCTGTTTATCCCAGCCACCCTCCTTGTAAAATGGAACTTCATTAGCTGTCCTCCAGTCCTCTGGCACCTACCCTGTGGCCAGAGACTTTTTAAAAGTTTGGGTCAGGGGCCCTGTGATTTCCTCCTTCCTCTCCCATAGCAGCCTGGGATACAACTCCTGGGGATTTGTTCACTTTTAAATCTGCCACAAACTCCGATATCTCATCATTGCCTACAGTAAACTGTTGAAGAACCTCACAGTTCATACTCATAAATTCTGTATTTGCATCCTTCTTCTTCAAAGTGAAGACAAATGTGAAGTCTTTATTTAACACTCTACCAATGTTCTCTGGCTTTTCTCACATTCAAACCAATTTGACATCAACATACCAGGTGGTGTTTAAGACACTCCTCAGCAGTAACTCTTTCAGACCTTTGTACATATGCAATAAACAACTTTAAGTTTGAATTATATGGGGAATAAAAACATAAAATGTGAATAACGTCAGCAGGTCTGGCAGCATCTGTGGACAGAGATATAAAAGTTAATGTTTTGAATTCAAAGACTTTTCAATAACTAATTTTGTGCTTCAATGATGAGTCTTTGGAGTTGAAGCATTAACTCTGTTTTCTCCACAGATGTGCAAGTAGTTTCTGTTCCCCCTATACAATGGTTCATAAAGTTAGGATATTGTAAAAAAATCAGAATCACACAGGCATAGGGCTTAGCTCCACCATAAACTTGTTTATCAAAATAAGCCTCCTAATGTCCTGATGCAAAGCCTTCAAGCCAGTTTAAATGAAGTAGCACCTTGATTGGTTTGACAATTTAAATCCCTCAATGATTTAACCTTAGCTCAAAAACAAAGCCACCATGGCTGATTTGAAAACAAACCTTTGAGAAACCACAGCAGTACCTCAGATTTCTGCCCAAACCTTGATGGTTTCAGACCCAACACCCCTGGATTTGGTTGTTGCCCTAGGTTTACCTTAACCTGTCACACCTAATGTCCCTTGGAATTTGCTGATAACTTAGTTAATCCTTGCAGTGAGAACTTGTAGGTTGATCATTCCTGACCCTCCTTCTGACTGCAGACTCTTCCAGTTCACTACAATTTTGCTGGAAGTCCCCAGCAATTCTTGGCTGCTCCATATGACATTGTCTGTAGTCCTGAATCTGGCTGACCAATCTTGACCTTTCTTCTGACTTCAGTAAAGTTGCTTCAATGTTGTCCCCTCAAACATATCATAACCACATTAAACATAGTCCTGTTGTTCAGGATGTCTGAGAGCTAATCCTTCTTGGTGTATTTCATACACTGTCCACCAAGTATAATCACTGAAACAATACTTTCTCTTTCCATTGAGAATCCAGTCCAGACAATGTGATCAATTCAGTGTAGCTAAACTAGAACCAGAACTAGAGGACATAGGTTGATATGGATCAGATGCTGGCAAGTGGGACTAGGACAAATTATAATGTCTGGTCGACGTGAATGAGTTGGACCGAAGGGTCTGTTTGTGTTATATGACTCTATGGCCATGACTCTACGACTCCTGTTACCTGGAGATGACATGGTAATACACCAGACCTCTGGATGGACAAAGGTTTGAATGATCAATTTCTCTCCTCAAAAGGGAACCCATCACAGTAGCATTGGTCAGATTTCAATATTATTATGTAAGTTGAGCAATCTCTTGATTGTATCAGGCAAAGGCGTGTAATGACACTTCGTTACACCTTTGACCTATGATAGAAGTACAACAATGTTGAATTACTCATGTTGAGCTATTGTCTGAATTTAACCTTTTGTGTATTTGTGGTCTCACCACTGCCCTGTATAAGAGCAGAAAGATGTTATTATATAAAAACTCAAATCAGTTTGGATTGAAGGTCAATTTGATTTTCTAATTGACTGGTGTACAAGGACACCCTGATTCCTTTGTACATCCACACTTCCCAATATATCACCATTTACTCTGCTTTTCTGTTTTTCACCCCAAAGTGTATAACTTCACACTTAGCTACGTTGTACTGCATTTGCCATGTTCTTGCCCACTCAACTTGCCTAAGTCTCCTTGAAGTTTCCTTACATCCTCATGACTCATAATTCTGCCCAGTTTTGTCTCATCAGCAAACTCGAAATGTTGCATTTTCCTTCATCAGGAAGGATAGAAAAGGATGCAAAAGAGGAGGGAAAGTGGCATTTTTGATCCGGGATAGCATTACAGCTGTGCTGAGGGAGGATATTCCCGGAAATACATTCAGGGAAGTTATTTGGGTGGAACTGAGAAATAAGAAAGGGATGATCACCTTATTGGGATTGTATTAAAGACCCCCTAATAGTCAGAGGGAAATTGAGAAACAAACTTGTAAGGAGATCTCAGTTATCTTTAAGAATAATAGGGTAGTTATGGTAGGGGATTTTAACTTTCCAAACAAACATCGACTGGGACTGCCACAGTCTTAAAGGTTTAGATGGAGAGGAATTTAAGTGTGTACAAAACAATTTTCTGATTCAGTATGTGGATGTACCTACTAGAGAAGGTGCAAAACTTGACCTACTCTTGAGAAATAAGGCAGGGCAGGCGACTGAGGTGTCAGTGGGGGAGCACTTTGGGGCCAGCGACCATAATTTTATTCGTTTTAAAATAGTGATGGAAAAGGATAGACCAGATCTAAAAATTGAAGTTCTAAATTGGAGAAAGGCCAATTTTGACGGTATTAGGCAAGAACTTTTGAAAGCTGATTGGAGGCAGATGTTTGCAGGTAAAGGGACGGTTGGAAAATGGGAATCCTTCAGAAATGAGATAACAAGAATCCAGAGAAAGTATGTTCCTGTCAGGGTGAAAGGGAAGGCTGGTAGGTATAGGGAATGCTGGATGACTAAAGAAATTGAGGGTTTGTTTAAGAAAAAGAAGGAAGCATATGTCAGGTATAGACAGGTTAGATCGAGTGAATCCTTAGAAGAGTATAAAGAAAGTAGGAGTATATTTAAGAGGGAAATCAGGAGGGCAAAAAGGGGACATGAGATAGCTTTGGCAAATAGAATTAAAGGAGAATCCAAAGGGTTTTTACAAATATATTAAGGACAAAACGGTAATTAGGGAGAGAATAGGGCAGCAAGATCAGCAAGGTGGCCTTTGTGTGGAGCCACAGAAAATAGGGGAGATACTAAATGAATATTTTGCATCAGTATTTACTGTGGAAAAGGATATTGAAGATATAGACTGTAGGGAAATAGATGGTGATATCTTGCAAAATGTCCAGATTACAGAGGAGGAAGTGCTGGATGTCTTGAAATGGTTAAAGGTGGATAAATCCCCAGGATCTGATCAGGTGTATGCTAGAGAAGTGATTGTTGGGCTTCTTGCTGAGATACTTGTATCATTCATAGTCACTGGTGAGGTGCCGGAAGATTGGAGGCTGGCAAATGTGGTGCCACTGTTTAAGAAGGGTGGTTAAAGACAAGCCAGGGAACTATAGACCAGTGAGCCTGACCTCATTGGTGGGCAAGTTGTTGGAGGGAATCCTGAGGGACAGGATGTACATGTATTTGGAAAGGCAAGGACTGATTAGGGATAGTCAACGTGGCTTTGTGCATGGGAAATCATGTCTCACAAACTTGATTGAGTTTTTTTAAAGAGGTAACAAAGAAGATTGATGAGGGCAGAGCAGTAGATCTATATGGACTTCAGTAAGGTTCGACAAGGCTCCCCATGGGAGACGGATTCGCAAGGTTAGATCTCATGGAATACAGGGAGAACTAGCCATTTGGATATAGAACTGGTTCAAAGGTAGAAGACAGAGGGTGGTGATGGAGGGTTGTTTTTCAGACTGGAGGCCTGTGACCAGTGGAGTGCCACAAGGATCGGTGCTGGGTCCTCGACATTTTGTCATTTACATAAATGATTTGGATGTGAGCATAAGAGGTACAGTTAGTAAGTTTGCAGATGACACCAAAGTTGGAGGGGTCGTGGACAGCAAAGAGGGTTACCTTAGATTACAACAGGACCTGGACCAGAAGGTCCAATGGGCTGAGAAGTGGCAGATGGAGTTTAATTCAGACAAATGCGAGGTGCTGCATTTTGGGAAAGCAAATCTTAACATGACTTATACACTTAATGGTAAGGTCCTAGGGAGTGTTGCTGAACAGACAGACCTTAGAGTGCAGGTTCATAGCTCCTTGAAAGTGGAGTCACAGGTAGATAGGATAGTGAAGAAGGCGTTTGGTATGCTTTCCTTTATTGGTCAGAGTATTGAGTACAGGAGTTGGGAGGTCATGTTGCAGCTGTACAGGACATTGGTTAGGCCACTGTTGGAATACTGCATGCAATTCTGGTCTCCTTCCTATCGGAAAGATGTTGTGAAACTTGAAAAGGTTTCAGAAAAGATTTACAAGGATGTTGCCAGGGTTGTAGGATTTGAGCTACAGGGAGAGGCTGGGGCTGTTTTCCCTGGAGCGTCGGAGGCTGAGGGGTAACCTTATAGAGGTTTACAAAATTATGAGGGGCATAGATAGGATAAATAGACAAAGTCTTATCCGTGGGGTCAGGGAATCCAGAACTAGAGGGCATAGGTTTAGGGTGAGAGGGGAAAGATATAAAAGAGACCCAAGGGACAAATTTTTCACGTAGAGGGTGGCATGTGTATAGAATGAGCTGCCAGCGGATGTGGTGGAGGCTAGTACAATTGGAACATTTTAAGAGGCATTTGGATGGGTATATGAATAGGAAGGGTTTGGAGGGATATGGGCTGGGTACTGGCAGGTGGGACTAGTTTGGGTTGGGATATCTGGTCGGCATGGACAGGTTGGACCGAAGGATCTGTTTCCATGCTGTACATCTCTATGACTCTAAGTCATATAATCATGAGAAGTTGGGGCCCAAGCAGTGATCCTTGCAGTATTAGTCACTATAATTTGGAAAAAGACCCGTTTACAGGTATTCCCCTTCTCCAATTCCTGCCTGTCAACCAAATCTTAATCCATGCCATTCGTGCTTTAATTTTTCTTACTAACCACTTATGAGAGACCTTATCAAAAGCTTTTTGAAAATCCAAATATATATCTACTGGTTCTCCCTTATCTAATCTATGACTTACATTCTCAAATAATTCCATTAAATTCCTTAAAAATAATGATAATTCTTTCATAAACCCATGCTGGCTTTGGCCAATCCGGTTTTAATTTCCAAATGCTCTGTTATCTTATATTTTATAATAGATTGTAGCATTTCTCCCACTACTGATATTAAGCTAACTGGTCAGTAATTCTGTTTTTTTCTCCTTTTCCCTTTTTAACTAGTGGGGTTACATTTCCTTCAACTTGTAAGAACTGTCCCAGAGTTTACTGAATTTCAGAAAGTGACTATCAGTGCATTCAATATTTCCAGGGCTACTTCCTCTAGCACTCAGGGATGTGGATAACCAAGCCTTAAATGATTTGTTCAGCTTTTTACCCCATTAACCTCCCAGGCAGTATTTTCTTACTAATATGATTTCCTTCAATTCCGTACTCTCTAGACCCTTGGTCCCCTGAACATTTCTGGGGGGCTATCCATAGACCTCTTTTGTGAAGAGAAAATCAATGTATGTGTTCAATTCTTCTGCTATTTCTTTGTTCCCAGTTATTAATTTCCACCCATTTCTTACTGTAGAGGACCTACATTTGTCTTAACTACTTTACATTTTGTAGAAAATTTTATAGGCAGTTTCTATGCTCTGTGTACTTTTAATCTTATGCTTTATCGTCCTCCTCTTGATCAAACTTTTTGTCCTCTTTTGTTGAATTCTAAAATATTCTAATCCACAGGTTTGCTGCTTTTTCTGGCAATGTTAAATGTCTCCTTTTTGCATCGAATACTATTCCAATAACTTTCCTCACTAATGTTGTCCTTTACTAATAATGCTACTCTGCGTCCTTTCCCATTTTGTTCTGAAATAATTAATACTATTCAGTTCCCATCCTTTGTCATCCTGCAGCCTTTTCTCTGTAATTGTAACTACATCCTAACTGTTTATATCTATTTGGGCTGCTAATTAAACTACCTTATTACAAATGCTCTGCACATTAAGACACATTTTTAGATGTACGTTTTTTTAACCTTGTTAGTCATTTTGACTTTATTTTGCACTATAGCAACATTTGTTTGTCACCTTGTTTTTTTTCTGCCTTCCACTTTTGCTTCTGACACTGTCTTTTGCTCCTATCTTTGTTCCTCCATCCTCTGCCTGCCAGTTCTAAGAAGGGTCACTGGACCCGAAATGTTAACTCTGATTTCTCTCCACAGAAGCTGCCAGATTTGCTGAGATATTCCAGCAATCGCTGTTTTTGTTTCAGATTTCTAGCATCCAGAGTTCTTTTGGTTTTTTACTTCTTAGATCCACTCAGTCAAGTTTGGATCGGACAACCCATTACATTACATAACAGTTTGATAATGGCCATTCATTTCTATCTGCTACAAATTGTTTTCGGGTTTTCCATTTTGCTGTGTATAAACATGGGGGCAGGCTATGGGAAACTCCATAGCCTTCTGCATTTGCCCATCTTTAAACAAAAAGATGTGTGAAATCCCTGTATGTCCATTTTTAATCAGGCGGGTTGCCAGGGACCTGATATTGTCTGTCGTCCAAAGGCCAGTTAAAATAAATGATTTAAGGCAACCATCTCATCATTGTGTGTCTTATAATTAAAAGCCTCATCTGTAAGTTTGTAAAATGACATGTTGGTACTGGTCATTGCAATGCAGAATGTTATTAAGTTCGTAATACTTGTAATACAATTTGAAACATAACACACAGGGCAAATGTTTCTATATGTTAATGTTTTGCTTACACCCATCACATCTTGGTGGATCTCCAAATCAGCAGCAATGAGGGAGCAACCGCTGATATCAATGTCCTGTTCCATAGACTGAGCTCTGATCTACTGATCTCTCTACATGAATGATGACCACCCTCCTCAGAGGCTTTAGTGCCACTGTCAATGGAGACGACGATCTCTGCTGACCCTGGAGGAAGCTATGAGAAGATGCTCACAATGCAGCTGGTACATGCCACTCCTCCATCTTCATGCACAGTGTTATCTCCATTTATCCCTGAGAAGGAAAGGAACCTGGAGGGAAGTACAGGTGCCACATACCGCTCTTGACCAACGACCAGTGCACTGAGACCATGCGATTGGATGCATGTCCTTGCAAGCAATAGATCTGATTCTCCTTGGCGGTCCATTCAACAACCTCATGGCATATAGTCCCATGTCAGGATGACTGTAACCTGCAACTTTATTGTGCAAATGTTTTACTTGGAGACATCTCTGTAGCATTTTAAAACACAACAGTGAGCCTTCCAGATCCATCTGGAGGTAGGTGAAGTGCTGAAAATCTGGCTGACATAGACTTTGGAAAGTCTTCCAAAGATTATTGCTAAATCCAATAATAGCAACCATCTTTGTTGGTCTGTCTACAGTGTTTAAACCAACCACTAAAATATATATATATAAAATGTATACAGTTAATGTAGAAAATATATATTAACAGTTTTTCTGATTGTGACACGTGTTACAGAACAGGTTATAGGTGGTCTTAATGGAGTGATAGAGTCATAGAGTTGGATATAAATACAGACCTTCAGTCCAACACATTCATGCTGACCAGATATTCGAAATTAATCTAGTCCCATTTACCAGCATTTGGCCCATATCTCTCTAAACTCTTCCTATTTATATACCCATCCAGATGCCTTTTAAAGGTTGTAAATATACCAGCCTCCACCTCTTCCTCTGGCAGCTCACTCCATACATGCACCATGTTCTGTCTGAAAAAGTTACCTTTTAGTTCTCTTTTAAATCTTTCCCCCCTCACCTTTAACCTATGCCCTCTAATTTTGGATTCTACTACCCTGGGGGAAAGACCTTGACTATTTACTCTGTCCATGCCCCTCATGCATTTATGAACTTCTGTAAGGTCACCACGCAGCCTTTGATGCTCCAGGGAAAATAGTCCCACCCTATTCAACCTCTCCCTCTAGCTCAAACCCTCCAACCCTGGCAACACCCTTGCAATTCTTTTCTGAACCTTTCAAGTTTAACAACATCTTTCCTATAGTAGGGAGAACAGAATTGAATAGCATATTCAAAAAGTAGCCTAACCAATATCCTGTACAGTCTTAACATGAGCCCCCAACTCCTATACTCAATGCACTGACCAATAAAAGCAAGCATACCAAAATGCTTTCTTCACTATCCTGTCTACCTGTGATTCCACTTTCAAGAAGGTATGAACCTGCAAGCCAAGGTCTTTTTGTTTGGCAACATGCCCCAGGACCTTATCATTAAGTATACATATATTACCCTACCAAAATGTAGCACTTTGCATTTATCTGGATTAAATTCCACCTGCCACTCCTCAGCCCATCGGCCCATCTGATCAAGGTCCAGTTGTACGCTGAGATAACCTTCTTTGCTGTCCACTATACCACCAATTTTGGTGTCATGTGCAAGCTTCTTAACCATACCTCCTATATTCACATCAAAATCATTTTGACCCCCTAGAAACGAGGTGATAAGCTTATCATGGGATCACTTTCATTACAAACAGATTGGCTTAATTTCTGATCCCATTGCTTGGAAGAAGGTTAGAGTCAGTAGCAAGTAAATGGAGTATGAAGTGGGGACCAAAATCAGTGGCTTCAGTCTTTCCAGCATGGGAGAAAGGCAAGTGTACGGAGTTAAGTTACAGATCAACTATAAACTCATTCATTGGTGGAACAGACTCAAATGACAAATAACCTAAACATGTTCCTCTGTCCTGATGTTCCTAGACTGGCTGATTAATACTGAAGCTGACTGTGGTTGTGCAGAATATTGGAAATCCAATGAACATGCAGCGTGATCACTTGTGGCTCTTTTCAAGATGAGCTCTCAGTTTAATTTACGGCATAATCTCCAAAATTAGATATGATAAAAAATTAAACATCAAGCTCCTAAAGGTTCTTTACTCCTTTTCAGCATTGCTTGCTATGTAGAGTAAGCTGCAAAGTGCAACACCTACTTTATTCTGTTGTATGTATACTTTAGTCATTTCTCCGAAAGAATTTAATTCATACTTGTTTCAGTGAGCAGTGATTTAATCATTCATTAGTAACGAAACTAATATTGTCCTCAAGCCTGGGAATAAAACAAGCTCTTAATGAGGCACCATGGTGGCTCAGTGGTTAGCACTGCTGCCACATAGCGCCAGGGACCCAGGTTTGATTCCATCTCGGGCGACTGTCAGTTCTCCCGTGCCAGCATGGGTTTCTTCCAGGTACTCTGGTTTCTTCCCACAGTCCGAAGATGTGCAGGTTAAATGGATTGGCCATGCTACATTACCCATAATGTCCAGGGATGTGCAGGATAGATGGATTGACCATGAGAAATGCAGGGTTAGAGGGTGGGGAGGTTGGGTCTGACTTGAAATCTCTTTGGAGGGTCAGTTGGACTTGTTGAGCTTATTAGCCTATTTCCACAATGTAGAGATTCTATACAAAAAAAATATGTAGTTTGGATAAGTGAGGAAGGAATGTAACGTGTGATGCTATCTCTCCAGTAGGTGGCATTTAAATGGCTGAGTAGATGCCTTAAACCTATAAATAGAAGCAGAAGAAGATTGTGCTGGTGTATGAGGGTTGGGCTGAAGGACGCAAAAATCTAGCATTACAGCCTCTGTTTCTGATGAGCAGTGCAAGTGACTGGTCTTTATTTGTAACCAGTAGCACAGCAATGATCGATCTGAGACATAATGTGAACATATTGACCAGAGATCTGAGAGTGTATTTAGAAAATCAGGTCAAAATCAATCTGCCAGGTTCAGGGGTAGGTTTGTCTCTTGTTTTAGGTTTCGGTGCTGCCTACATCTGTTATTACCTGAACTCAATTGCAAAGGTAAGCAAGAGGTTTATTGCTTTTGATTTATCAGTCTGTTGTAAAGTCTGCCTGATCAGGTCTCAAAAAGCAAAAAAAAAATAAATGATTTACAGTAATGTTACATATTTTCTCATGTCCTACATCTTAAGCCGTCTCTTACTTTGCCAGAAAAAGGTTTGCAGCTAAATCGATTCCTGTCAGGATAAGATGAAGTGATTAAATCTCTGCTGCAGTCATTGGTGTTATTATAACTGTTTGCATTTTATTTTAAAATCTCCAATCATAAGTTTCTACTATTGTCTCAAATGGTCAAAGTTGTCGCTTCCAGATGTATCTGTAATACAGATTTGTACTAAAGCCAGTGACACCTTCTCAAGCTCGATTTCTCAATATGCGTTGTTCCATTCTATTCTTTAATTTTGTTACCTTAATACACCATTGGCCTGTGGCCAATATGTTCAACCACACGTCTTCTGTTGTGCAATCTCATTCTTTCAAAATCAATGTGAACTTTTCTGTTAATTTCTCTATCTTTTATTTGTTGTTAGCCTTATTTGAATTGCATTTTCAGAAGTCACAACTGCTTTGCAATTAGGCTGACACCATAGCCACTTAAAAAAATCCCAGTTGCCTTAATTTCAAGAATCTATTGTTTTGAGCACACAGCCTTAACCTGGTCAGCAATTAAGTTAGCAGTGTGATAGTTATTGTACTGAGGTGAGTTTTGAGTTAATCTATTTGGCTATATCTTCTGTGTGCTTTTTTAATGAAAAAGTAAATACCTATAGGCAGACAGTTATCATTTATCAGATAAATTAATAACCTGTTTTAATTACTAATCATACACTGACATATTTCATAGTATCTTTCTTATTCATGACTGTTGATGCTCTTTCAAAATATTTGAGAAAATTAATTTGCAATCTTGAGAGCAATATATGAGTAATTGTGATCATTATTAAAATTAAATGATTTAATGATAGATGAATAACTATTACATGTGACCAGCAATAAAAGACAAACGATCGATAACTTCACTCTCAAATCCAGTAAACAGAACACATTGACATTGACAACATTGCACAACCTATAACACAAGAGGTATTGCACTTGAACCAAGTCAAAGTTCACTAATATATGTTGGCGACTCCCAAGTTTTCACACTCAGAAGTCTTGTCTGTGGAAATATAGATAATAAAATGTCAAATAATAAAAAGAATAAATAAAATTTTAAAAAGAAGTGTCTCTGATATGATACAGTCAGGCCTTGTGCAAAATATTAAATGCTTTCCATAGTCCTCTGTGTGCTAGGACAACAAATTAAATTTTATACATATTTATTTGGTGGTAGAGCACTAGTACATTGCTGAAAAAAAGGACACATTTTGTCAAGTTTTTCATCTTGCGCTCATCAGGACATTTCATGAGAAATACTAATATAAAAAGGGGAAACAACATTTACAGTGTATGAAAAGAGAACATTACTTAGTTGACAAATTGGTGGAAGAATGCACCAGTTAATGACTGAGACAACTAACTGCTAGGCATTAAATTTTAAACTAGGCAGTTGACAATAATCAAGGCATTGACATGAGAAATAAGCTAGAGGAAAAGTTGCCTCCTATTTTACTGAGTTGAAGCAACACAATGTGATTACAAGTTCTTTCTCTCTACAAAGAATTGGGCATTTTGTATTAATACATGTAGCTTCTGGTACATGCAAGGGCATCACGTTACAAGCCCAACTGATGATTCAACTTGGTTGTCAGCACAATTGTTCACACACAGAATTATTTCAGAAGTGTTGCCATTTGCAGAATCACATCTAATGTTGAACACTGTTGTGAGCTTCGCAATTGCAAACTGCTTGGGTATGGACAGTATCTTGTTTGCTATAAACAGCTGAAGGAACATGCAATTTGACATGATCTACCAGTCTTTGGAGCATATGGCCTACTTAACCAGCATCACAACAGCTCATATAATGTTATTACTTATGAGAGTTTTTAAAAACTTCAATGTTGACATCACTGGCCAGTATTAAGGGTGAGTCACATTGCTATGGTCCTGGTATCACATGTAGGCCAGGTAAGGATGGCAGACTTCCTTCCTAAATGGACATTAAAGAATGAGGTGGTTTTTTATGACAATTGATAGTGATTATATGGTCACAATTGGACTAGCTTTTAATTCCAAATTTTAATGAATTCAAATCTCTGCAATGGGGAGATTCAAACTCATGTCCTCAGAACATTAGACTCGAGCTCTGGATTAATCCCTTTGTCACTAGGTCACCACCTCCTGTTGTGATAGGCAGAAAATCTTTTTGGCTTAATGTTTACATCCTGTTAGTGTTGCGACTACATAGTAATAACTGCTAGCTTCACCCATTGTTCAAACCTTTGAAATTCCTTAACATTCCAGGGTATACAAAGCCTAATCTGGGTAACCATTATCCTGCAGGAAGACTTCGATGTCCCTATTTCAGCAATGCAGTTAACATATGGATAGCTCTATGTCGCAGGTTGCCAATACATTATAGCGCATGTCACCAAAGGAATCCCAAAACATATGAATCAGTGCACATAGGATTTTAATAGACAGTAGTAGCTCATTTCTCATTTAGGATGCCTTGGAACAGGAACTCCTGTACTGCTCCATTTCAAAAGTTATTTTCATAAGTGCTGTCCTTTCTGTTGCAAATAGATGAATCTCTTAAACAAAGTCAATATCAGTTTTTTTCCCTATTTCATTTGGTCGGTTTTATTTCCAACTAGACAACTGTATCTATGTAAGAAATTATAAGCTGTAGATCTGCAGATACCACTCACCCCTCTTAAGTTGCAACTTAAATATAAAAACGTAGGTTGACATTCCAACACGGTATGAGGGTGTATTGCATTATCATTGATGTTGCCTTTCAGCTGAGATACTAAACTATTTGGTCTTTTAAGGGTCAGCGTAAAAGATCCCATGGCACTATTTAGAAGGACAACAAGAAAGTATTTGTCAACCTATGTCACTAAACAGATTATCTGCTGTTATCACATTGCTTGCTATCAATGTAAACTTGCAGCGTGTAAATTGGCTGCAGCATTACCACAGTATTCACACTTCAAATGTATGACATTGAAAGGCATTATACAAATGGTAGTTCATTCTCTTTTCCCATAATTTCAAACAAAAATTGTATTTAGATTTAATACATATAACAGAATAGATATCAGAATGAAAACATTTTACAATTTATCCAAAAATTATAGAGGTTTATAAAACCATGAGGGACATGGATAGGGTGAATAGCCAAGGTCTTTTTCTCCAGGGTGGGGAGTTCAAAACTAGAAAGCATAGGTTTAAGGTGAGAGGGGAAAGAGTTAAAAAGGACCAGAGGGACAGCTTTTTCCATAGAGAGAGTGGCGCATGTAAAGAATGAGCTGCCAGAGGAAGCGGTGGAGACTGGTACAATTACGACATTTAAAAGACATCTGGATGGGTATATGAATAGGGAGGGTTTAGAGGGATATGGGCCAAATGCTGGAAAATGGACTAGGTCAGATTGGGATATCTGGTCGGCATGGATGAGTTGACCCAAAGAGTCTGTTTCCATGTTGTATTACTCCATGACTCCAAATCATCTCCTAACATTTTTAAAAGTTTGGATTACTTAACGTAGTACAAAATCTATTATAATAAATGTCTATAGGGCCCTAGTTGGTGGCCTATACTGGATACATAACATGAATCTCAAAAAAGCATAATAACATTGAATTCTAAATAATTTACAGGACAATATTTGGTTTTATACAAGTTTTACGATCCAGATGAGCCTATTTCCATTACCTCATTTCATTCAATGAGCTATGCTTTTAGTTTTAAATATTAAAGTAACATATTTCTTTAAGGTGGGTTGTGTGGGCGGTATGACAAATTCACACCACGCACACCACAGTATATGTAGATCATGGTTTCTGTGACATGTGAGCACCTAAAGTAAGCCTATCAAGATACAGGTGTTGGGATACAGGTGCCTGCTCTTAGAATAGCAAATACAATACCTGTCATGGTCACTGGTAAGGTCAGAGTCAACTGTGGAGAGATTTCTGTTGGATCGAAGTTAAGCCATGCAATTCTATAAATGTTTTAGTTCTTTATTTGTTACCATTACATTCTTAGTGAAATTATTGATAAGATTTTTTTTCTCCCAAATCTTGCATTATTTTTTTCAATTTGGGAAGGATTTTCTTCTTTTAGAGAAATAATTCTTAAGTAAATCTTACAACTGGTTTTCCAATGTAAATTATCCAAAACACCCAATGGACAGAGTCATATTAGTTGCAAAATATTGCAGTTCTTTCAACATTTACAGGTTATAAATGCAAACAGACATAGGGCACACTGACACTGACATTGATATTCTAATAGAACATAAAAGAGTTATAGAAAAAAGATACAGTTTACAATTCTCATGTTGACCTTTTGGGCTCATAGTGCAAAGTGTACATTGAGCTCCTGTGCAAATTCGAAACTGAAAATTTTGTCTGTTGTTTCATTTACTTGCACTTGTTCAGAAGGCAAAGCAGCTGTGAAGACAGAAGAGAGAGAGTTTCTGCTGTAAGCAGCAAACTCCATGTCAAATTTGCTTCTTCAGCTCATTCTCTGAGACATGGGAATTGCTTCTGAGTTATCATTAATGGCATAACTCATGAACATCTGACCTGGCTAAATTAACCTACAGTATTCAACAGCATTGATTTTTTTTTCCAGCTAATGGCCTTTAAAAACTTGAAACTATGTAAAGCCCACCAGCTGTTTCAGAATTTTTTTTATTTGTACATGAGATATGGGTATCACTGGCTGGGCCAGCATTTTTTGCGTATTTCTAATTGCCCTTGAGAAGGTGGTGGTGAGCACACTCTTGAACGACTACAGTTTAATTTGTGTAGGTACACTCATAACACTATTAGAGAGAAAATTCCACAATTTTGACCCAGCAAGTCTGAAGCAATGATGATATGTATTTCCAGGTCAGGACGGTGAAGGACTTGGAGGGGAATGTACAGATGGTGGTGTTCCCATGTATCTGCTGTCCTTGTCATGGTAGATAGCTATGTTCTTAGGTTTGGAAGATGATGTCTACAGAACCTTGACAAATTTCTGCTGTGCATATTGTAGGTAATACACATTGCTGTTACTAAGCATTAACAATGAAGATTCAGTATGCTTGTGAATGTGATGCCAAGCAAGCAGGCTTTTTTGTCAGGATGGTGACAAGAGTGTTGCTGAAACTGCAATTTTCCTGGCAAATGAGGAGTATTCCATCACATTCCTCACTTAAGCCTTGTAGATTGGAAGGGTTTTGGGGATTCCTACAGTGTGAAAGCAGGCCACTTGGCCCATCAAATCCACAGCCTATAACCCTGCATTTCCCATGACCAATCCACCTAACCTGCACATTTTTGAACTGTGGGAGGAAACTGGAACAAACCCATGCTGACACAGAGAAGGTGCAAACTCCACAGTCACCCAATGCTAAAATCGAACCTGGCTCCCTGGTGCTGTTAGGCAAAAGGGCTAACGACTGAGCCACTGTGCCACCCAGGATGATTCAGGAGATGAACTACTCACTGCATTTTTCCTAGTCTCTGATCTGTTCTTGTAACCACCTGTACTTAGATATATTTCTTATTCATTTACGGGACATGAGTTTTGCTGGCTGGGCCAGCATTTATTGTCTGCCCCTAATTGCCCCTGAGAAGAAGGTGAGCTGTCTTCTTAAACTGTTGCAGTCCATGTGTTGTCAGTAGACACAATACTGTAATGGAGGGAATATGGCTTATCGAGTTTAGCTTCTAATTAATTAATGATAACCACCACATTGTTGGTAATTGAGGATTTGGTGCAATTAAGTATTAAGGAGCAATGGTTAAATTGTCTCTTATTGGAGATGGTCATCGCCTGGCCTTTGTATGGTGGGAATTTTATTTGCCACTTTTCAGTCCAATCCTGAATATTGTCTTGGTCTTGCTGCATTTGAACTACTTCAGTACCTGAATCAATAGTACTGAACATTGTACAATCAGTGAACATCCCTAGTTCTAACCTTATGATGGAGAGAAGGTCATTGATGAAGTAGCTGAGATGGTTCAGCCTAGGGCACTGCTCTGAGGAACACCTGAAGAGATGTCCCACAGCTGAGATGACTGACCCAGCAACCAAAATCATCTTCCAAATGTGCCAGGTATGACTCCAACCAGCCAAGAATTTTTCATCTGATTCCCATTGACTCTAGGTTTGCTACAGTTCCTTGATATCACATTCAGTTGAATGTGACCTTGATGCCAAGGGCAATCATTCTATCCTCACATTGTGAATTCAGCTCTTTTGTCCATATTTGACAAGGTTGGAATGGGGTCAGGAGCGGAGTGGTCTTGGAAGAACATTAACTGTACATCACTGAGCAGCAGCAACAGGTGCTGCTTGATAGCAATATTGATGACACCTTCCATTACTTTACTGATGATCTGATGGGGCGCTAATTGACTTGGTTGAATTTATCCTGCTTTGTGTACAGGACATAACTGAACAATTTATCCATATTTCCAGGTAAATGCCATGTGTTGTAGCTATATTGGAACAGCATGGTTAGAAGTATGGCAAGTTCTGGAGCACAAGTCTTCAGTACTATTGCTGAAATATTGTCAGGGCCCTTAGCCTTTGCAATCTCCAGCAGCTCCAGTCATTTTGTGATATCACATGAAGTGAATCAAATTGGCTGAAGGCTGGCATCTGTGATGCTGGGAATGTTGGAGGAGGCTGTAATGGATCATCCACTCTCCACTTCTGGCTTTAGATTGTTGTGATTGCTTCAGCCTTATCTTTTGCACTAATGGTTTCCCCCACCAATGAGGATGGGAATATTTGTGGGGCCTTTTCTTCCAGCGAGTTGTTTGATTGGTCATCACCATTCACAACTCCATGTGGCAGGACTGCAGAGATTAGGTCTGAACCATAGTTTATGGGATCACTTAGCTCTGTCAATCACTTGCTGCTTATGCTGTTCAGCACGCAAGGAGTCCTTTTTTGTAAGTTTTCTTTTAGGTGCACCTGGTGCTGCTCCTATCATGACCTCCTATACTCTTAATTTAATCAGGATCGATCTTTGTCTTGATGGTAATAGTTGAGTGGGGTATATGCAAGGCGAAAGTGAGGACTGCAGATGCTGGAGATCAGAGTCAAGATTAGAATGGTGCTGGAAAAGCACAGCAGGTCAGGCAGCATCCGAGGAGCAGGAAAATCGATGTTTCAAGCAAAAGCTCTTCCTTCATCATCATTCCATTTAGTATGCAAGAGAGGAACAGATTTCCAAAGACTGATGCCACTGAGAAAATTTTCACCTCACTTATATTAAATGGTCAATGCCTTTTTTTAAAAAAAAGATGACATTTAGTTCTATACTTTCCCATAAGTGGAGACATCTCTCCTAAACCATCACTGTTAAGATCCCTCAGTCTGTTATATGTTTCAATCAATTCACCTCTTGCATTTCTAAACTCCAGCAGATTCAAGCCTAACATTCTTACTTTACTGCATGAGTAGTTAAAGTCATAAATAGCCCACTGATTAGAGGTACTAGTCTGGTAAACCTTTTCTGATCTACATCCATCAAATTTACATGCTTCCTTAAATAGAGTGACATTGGAGGTGATGGTCTAGTGGCTAGGCTACTAATATGGGGACTCAGGTAATGTTCTGAGAACCAGGTTTTAAATCCTACCATAGTCATGTGGAATTTGAATTTGATGAATATCTAGAACTAGGTGTTTAATTGTGATGATAAAACCTTTGTCAACTGTCAGGAAAAACCCATCTGGTTCATGAATATTCTTTAGGGAAGACAATCTGCCATCCTTACCTGGTCTGACCTACATGTAACCCCAGACCCACAATAATGTGGGTGACGTTTAACTGCCCTCTGGGCAATTAGGGATGGATAATATATGTTGACCCATCCAGTAATGCCCACATCCCATGAATGAATATAGAAAAACTATACAATACTCAAGATGTGGTCTCATCAGTGTCCCACATAGCTAAAGTATAACTTCCCTACTTAATGCCACTGAGAATTAATAAATATTTTATTAAATTTCCCAGTTACTTACTGTATCTGCATTCTTGTCTTTTTTGCAATTAATGTACTGGGGGACTCAGATCCCTCTACCTATCAGAGCTCAGCAATCTCTCACCATTTAGATAAAATGCTTTTTAAAACACTTCTTCCTTCCAAAAGACACCAGATAATTATAAATTGTTTGTTACAGTCTACTATATATTTGAAATTGTACTTTATTTACTTTAATCAACCTGTTCAGAGATTTTAATGCACACCTCTAGAGCAGGAGGAACTTGAATCCAGGTGATCTGGTCCAAAAGGTGGTAGCCCTGAAATCTATCAATGCACAAATTTCAATGTATTAAATCAGAGTGCAAATAAGTGACATTGCTGTAGATTTGGAATTATTACATAATTATCAATGTAAGATCAAGTTATATGACTGAAAAACTGATAAGTATGGAATATAGCTTCAAAAATACCCATTTTTGGATGTAGTATTGTCTTCAGAATGAAAGAGATTTATAAATTAATTGGCATTCTCTACATTTGTTGAAAACATTATGTAGAAGGTAGAGACACTCCATAGGAGGATTGTGGGAACACTCATCAATATTTCCTGCTAATTAATATTTTATAGACTTGTGAACTGTGAAAACTTGCTTCTTAACCAGTTGGTTTTCTTTACCTTTATGCTGATGATTTTATTGCGCAAAGTTGATCGCTGCAAATTTGCACGTGTTCAATCCTTTAAAACAAAATTGTAAAAAATACAAAAAACAGGAAGTACGTACAACTCTTCTGTGCATTCAAAATTCTTTTAGAAGTTATAGACCAAATAAGATGATGTGCAAGTTATACTGTCATGTTGCAAATATGTCTTAGTCAACAAATAACTGGATATGAGAGTCTGATGCAACAGAAATGAATTGGTTCAAGTACTAAAGGGCATTCAACGTGGAGTTCATTTTTAATGGTTTAGTGAGATTCAAAGGGCACTGAACATCTACACAAGTTTTTTTCTGCATGAGTAGCTAAAGTCCATTTTATTAAACTGGGTCAGTTTAACCTGGCTGTTCATTAGCAAAGAAAGAAAGTGCATGTACTATAAATATTTCTGTAAAAAAGACATGTATAGAGAATTAATTCAATAACATTTGATTTTTTTTTGTGAGTCTAACTTAACAGACCTAAAGTTCTAAATTGTAGGCAGTATTTTCTGATGACTAAAACCTGATGACAAGGTTCTCAGGAGAAAAAGAAATCACCTGCATTAGAAGAACATCCACATATACAACAATTCAGGAAGTAGTGGACTTGCATTTAAATTTCTCCTGTTCTTGAATATGGTACAAAGGGTTGAATGGCCTGCTCTGCTCGAATTTACTATGTTTCTACATGTACTCCCTTTAATTGTTAGTTCTCCCAAAATATTTCACCTCACATTTTTCTGACTTAAATTCCATTTCTGACTGTTAACTCCTCTGACCAGCGTGCCTAATATCATTCTGTAGTCAAACTCTTTCCTCCTTGTTGCTTACCATACCACCAATTTTCATATCTTCTGTGAACTTAATGATCATACTTCTTCACAGTCATATTGGATCATTAAGCACGACAAACAGCAAGTCTGTGGTACAGTTCTGGACACAGGCTTGCTGTCATAAAAAACAGCCTTCAACCACCACCTCATGAAGTCAATTTTGAATGAAACTTGTCAAATTGCCCTGGAAGCCCAAAGGTTCTTAGCCAGTCTGTCATGCAAGACCTTGTCAAAAATCCACGTAGACTATATCGATTGCACTATCCTCTTCTACCTCCACCATCTCCACAAAAGATTTAATCAAATTTGTCCGATGTGATCCCCCTCTCAGAGCCACGCTGACTACCCTTGATTAATTCTTGCCTGTCCAATTGGAGATTAATTCTGTCTGTCAAAATTTTTTCTAATAGTTTCCCTACCACGGATGTTAGACTCAAGCTTATGGTTTTCTGATTTATTCCGACCAAACATCTTGAATAAATGTGACCTGAATGAACTGTTGCAACACCAGGGTGCCAAAATTTGGTCATTGCATGTACAGACAGTGCTTTTGATAATCACTTCAATAATAATCAAAATTGCAGTGAAGTCTATGGAACACACAAAACAGATAGTGCTGGAGATACTCAGCAGGTCTAGTAACATCAGTGAAGAGAAAAATAGAGTCAATGCTTCAAGTCCAGTCTGATGGATGCTGTTTTGAGTATGTTTAAAGGGTCACTAAACAAGTTGCAGTCGAAGTACTTTTGACTTACTTTTGCTGAGGCAAAGCTTCTGGAAGCATTGTGGCAAGCTGTTGCAGCAATTTAGAGGTTTCTGCTGACTGCTGAAAGAGGGGAAAGGCTCACTCAATGGTGCAGTTTTGTTGTTGCAGCACCATTTGCTTTACAGCACCATTTGCTTTACAGCAAGTGCAAGTCATGGAAGGGAGGGTCGGAGAGACAAAGCTTTGCAAGGGAGGAGAAAGAGAGATCTCCAGAGAATTCCATATCCACTATATGGAAGTTGAGCCAGCAGCAGTGCTTCAGGAAGCTATTATTCACAAAGAAGAGCTTTACAGAGTTGTTGCCTCCTTCACACTGACTTGGGACAATGAAACAGAACAATGATAGCTCTCTGTGGTGTTATAGAGGCCACTGGCTTTACATTCTATGGTATTAAATCATTGATTGGCCATTTAGTAGCTTTAATTTGTTCACAAGTTGGTGGGGAGCATGGGTAGATGGCACTGCTGGTACACATCTAATTTTATGGATTAAAATGGTTTTGCCCCACTAGCCATAAAATTCTAGCTATGGGTTCTCCCAAGATCAAGAATAGAGACAGGTTTGCTGAAGATACTATCTATCTCAGGATGCCATTCCCAGTACTGCAGCGTTGACCTGGATGAGGGGAGGGCAGGACAGGTATCCCACACTCATTCCATCATTGAGGCCAATTACAATATTTAAAAAGCTTGTTAAGAACTTGAGGGTAGTAATGTAATTTTGAAGGGGGCATAAAGTTTTCAGCATTTTTCTGTCCCATATTATCAAGGGAGATGGATATAAAGAGGGGAGAGTAGTCATGGCTGTCATTGGACATCACCCCAGTCCAATTGAAGGGGTAAGAAGCCAAAGGGACACTCAGCAGTGGATAGGAAATGCCTATAGCACTTACAGGTAAAAAGGAGAGGGAGCACAGAGGTCAGAAATAGTGTGAGGTTATCACCCATCAGCATTGCACCTCCTTTCAAGGCACAATTGGGTGGCTACATATCTAAGATAATGAATGCAGCTCAGAATGCAGCCAAGACTGTCATATTTTGGATCCTGTACAATTGAGGAGCCACACAGTTTGTGGGAATAGTAGAACACCAAGCACTGTCCCAAGTACCGGTTAACAGAAACTGCAGCCATGTAGGTATAAATATGTCCTTCCATATCAATTACTGCCTCTATTCAAAACATTTTAATTGTTCTTTAAGTCTCTTATTAATGTGGCTATAGCTCCTGTAATCACTGTAGTTCCTAGGGTATGGGGACACTCACAGCGCTTTAGAAAGAGTTCCAGGATTTTGACCCAACAACTGTGAAAGGTAATATTATTCCAAGTAAAGGTAGTGAGTAATTTGAAGGGCAGCTTGTCCTCCTAAGAGTTTGGGTCATGGCTTTGGGAAGTGCAGTGTATCTTGTTGATAGTAAATGCTGCTGGCATGGTGAGTCAGTGGTGAAGAGAATGAATATTTAGAGTGAGGTATGGCTGCTAATCAAGTGGGCTGCTTTGTCCTGAATGGTGTCAAGCTTCTTAAATGTTTTTGCAGCTGCCCTAATCCAGACAAATGGAGAATATTCCATCCCACTCATGATTTATTTCTTGTAGATGGTGGGGAGACTTTGTCAGGAGTCAGAAGGCAAGTTACTTACTGCAGGGTTCCTAGTCCCTGACCTGATCTTGTAGCCTCTGCATTTTTATGGCTGATCCAGCTCAGTTTATGGTCTATGGTCAACTTGGATGTTGATAGTGTTAATTCAATGTTTGTTACAAATGCTCATTCATGTCACACAAGTGGTGGCATGGTGGCTCAGTGGTTAACACTGCTGCCTCACAGCACCAGGGATCCGGGTTCAATTCCAGTCTCGGGTTACTGTCTGTGTGGAGTTTGCACATTCTCCTAGTGTCTGCATGGTTTTCCTCCAGGAAATCTGGTTTCCTCCCATAATCCAAAGATGTGCAGGTTAGATGAATTGGCCATGCTAAATTGCCCATAGTGTTCAGGGATGTGTAGGTTGGGTGCATTAGTCAGGGGAAAATGTAAGGTAGGGGAATGGGTCTGGGTCGATTACCCTTCAGAGGGTTGGTGTGGGCTTGTTAGGCCAAATGGCCTGTTTCCACACTGTAGGGATTCGATGACTCTAAAGTCCAGACAGTATTACTTTCCAGTTGTCAGCCCAAGACTTGATATTGTTCAAGGCTGTTGCATGTGGATATGAGTGCCTCAATATCTGAGGAGTGACAACTAGTGAAAGACATTGTGCAATCATCAGTGAATATCTCCACTTCTGACTTCATGGTGAGAGAAGCTCATTGATGAAGCAAATGAAACTGGTTGGGCCTTGGCGATGATCCAGAAGGACTCTAGCAGTGATTGCCTTGGACTGAAATTCTGGACCTCTAACAACCATAACAATCTTTTGTGTTAGGATGACTCTGACCAGTAGAATGCTGTACCTCTGTTTCCCATTTATTCAAATTTTTCTAGGTCTCCTTAATGTAACACTCAATTGTTGCCATGATGTCAAGGGAAGTCATTTTTGCCTCATCTCTAGAAATTATTTCTTCCATGTTTGGACAAGGACTGTAGTGAGATCAGGAGCTGATTGGCCTTGGTGGAAACCAAAATGATCATCAATGAGCAGGTTATTCGTTTGCATGTGTCTATCGATTGCATTGTCAACAATCCCTTCCACCACTTCATTGATAACTGAGTAGACTGATTGGCAGTAATTGGCTGGGGTGGATTTGTCCCACCTTTTAGGTACAGAAGTTAACGACAATTTTACATATAGTTAGGCAGATGGCACTGTTATAGCTGTACTGGAACAGCTAGTTCAGAATGCAGCTAGTTGTGAAGCAAGCATCTTAAGTACTATTGCCAGTATCTTCACATGAATCAAATTGGTTGAAGACTGGCACCCATGATTCTGGATATATTATTTGGATTTTCAGAAAGTGTTTAATAAGAAACTCACTAAGTCAAGGACCCATGGTGTGGGAGTAGTATAGTAACATGGCTAGATGATTGGCTAACTAATAGATCACAGAAAACTAGGATAAAAGTGAGCATTTCCAGGATGGCAACGCCTAACATGTAGAGTGTCACAGAGATCAATGCTGGGGCCACAATTATTTGCAATATATTTTGACTCAGAAAAGGAAAGTGAATGTATTATAATCAAGTTTGAGATGACACAAAAGTACAAGGAAAGGCAAGTCGTGAGGATGGCACTGCAGAGGGATACAGATAGATTAAGCAAGTGGGCAAACACTGGCAGATACAATATAATGTGGGAAGCTATGATATTGTTCACATTGGCAGGAAGAATACATGTGCTGAATATTATTTAAATGGAAAAAGACAGCAGAAAGCAGAGAGATCTGGGAGTCTGTGTCCATGAATCACAAAAAGCTATATTACAATTTCAGCAGGAGAAGGCAAAACAAAGGCTAGTCTTTATGTCAATGGGTAAGAATGGGTAAAACTACAGGGGCACTAATTAGATCATACCAAGAATATTGTAAACAGTTTTGATCTCCTTACCTAAGGAAAGAGAAACTGGGATTGGAGGCAATCCAGAGAAAGTTCACGAAGTTGATCACAGATATGGAGAGAATTTCTAAGGCAATCAGGGGTTATGGGAATAAGCCATGAAGGCAGAGTTGAGGATTATCAGATTAGGCACAATCTCATTGAATTGCAGGGCAGATTTGGTGGGTCAAATGATTTACTTTTGCTCCTAAATCTTAAGGTTTTACCTGTATATTTGAACAACTGAAAGATGGTCTCATCAGAAATAGTCCTGTTTTAGGCCAAAGGGATCCAGCTGTGAGAGAGGAAGAACAGACTCAAGAAAATTATCGTCACGTTTTGTTGAGGCTTTCATTCTTTCACTCATTAAAAGAATTTCCACTGCACTTATATTAATGGGAAAGGAGTTTGCAGTTTGATTGACAATTCGACTCTGATTAGAACAATAGGCAATGCCTTTTCTAATGAGTGCAAGAAGAAATATTTGCAGAAAATCCAACAGAAAGCTCAAAACCAGAGGACAGCATATAGATATTGCAGGCAACAATGAACCACAAGGATATCCAGCATGAGGAAGCCAATGCTCTAATTGCAAAACAAAAGCTGAATAACTTTGCCAATATATTTAGAAAAAAGAAACACACCTATAAAGATGGCTGCCTGAGTTTGCAAATGTATATTTTATGAATATTTTTCTTCATTGTCCGAGAATTCAGCAGACGTAGATCCTGCACATTTGACCATCGAACTGACAATGCCTCTGCCCGTTCTAGGCATTTTCCAATTGCACATAAAGTCTGGAGAACAGCAAATGATTCCAGAGAGTGGAACTCACAGCAGACACAGTCAGCACTAAGCTCCACCTGATCACCAGATATCCCCCAGATCTCCATGTCCCCTTTTAACGTGTACTATGCCCAACAGTCCATTTCCACCAGTTCTCACCACCCCAGCCCCCACTTTGTCCTCACCTCCAAACATGCTCTGTTTTCCCACTTCCCACCCCTTTTGACAGTGATCCCCATGCTGCCCCTACAGGTTCCCCTTGCACCCTCCCTAATGATCAACACAAGGACCTCCAGCAATCTGTTTGCATTAGACCTTCAACTGACTTTGTGCCTGCAGCTCCCCAACTGATGATATACAATTCACCTGACTGTGATGGCCCCATAGGACTGACCATTGATCATTCCCCAGTCTGTTGTCAGACATATCCGCTGACCATACCCTCCCAGAGCCACTGGACTGTGTGTAGGCTTTACTGGTGACTAACAGCACTCGGGCCCCTCACTGATAGCTCCAAACCCCTAACTGGATGGAAGACTAGCCCTGCCCACCCACTTTCCAAGGCCATTATTTTCTATGTAGGTAGTTGATACATTCTGTATGTGAGAGATTGACAATTTGGTGTGTCACACAGCAAGATGTTATTGCCCACTCCCAGAGAGATCACTATTGATAAAGACTGCAAGCACCCTGACTGTATCTGCACAAAAGAGCATGTCAATATGACAGTGCTGACAGCACCATGGCACTTTAGCCAGAACCAATGGCGGTCAATACTGCTGCCACTCCATACATACCTTGTTTGAACAGTGGAAAATGAGATCACAATGCTGTGTTCCTCCTCCTGGCTTACAAGAAAAAAATTAAAACATGAGGACTCAATACAGAAAGTAGTACTGGTCAGAGGCAGCAGAAAAGTTTCTACGGGACTGCTTGAATTAGTTGACTGGTCCCTATTCAAGAACTCAGCAGCCATCCTAAATGAGCATGCCACTACCTTTACAAACTTCATTAGCAAATGTGTAGAAGACTATATACCAAAGAATTCTGGATTAGTGGTGCTGGAAGAGCACAGCAGTTCAGGCAGCATCTGAGGAGCAGTAAAATCGCGTTTTGGGCAAAAGCCCTTCATCAGGAATAAGGGCAGAGAGCCTGAAGTGTGGAGAGATAAGCTAGAGGAGGGTGGGGGTGGGGAGAGAGTAGCATAGAGTACAATAGGTGAGTGGGGGAGGGGATGAAGGTGATAGGTCAGGGAGGAGGATGGAGTGGATAGATGGAAAAGAAAATAGGCAGGTAGGACAAGTCATGGGGACAGTGCTGAGCTGGAAGTTTGGAACTAGGGTGAGGTGGGGGAAGGGGAAATGAGGAAACTGTTGAAGTCCACATTGATGCCCTGGGGTTGAAGTGTTCCGAGGCGGAAGAGGAGGTGTTCTTCCTCCAGGCGTTGGGTGGTGAGGGAGCGGCGGTGAAGGAGGCCCAGGACCTCCATGTCCTCGGCAGAGTGGGAGGGGGAGTTGAAATGTTGGGCCACGGGGCGGTTTGGTTGATTGGTGCGGGTGTCTCGGAGATGTTCCCTAAAGCGCTCTGCTAGGAGGCGTCCAGTCTCCCCAGTGTAGAGGAGACCGCATCAGGAGCAACGGATACAATAAATGATATTATTGGATGTGCAGGTAAAACTTTGATGGATGTGGAAGGCTCCTTTAGGGCCTTGGATGGAGGTGAGGGAGGAGGTGTGGGCGCAGGTTTTACAATTCTTGCAGTGGCAGGGGAAGGTGCCAGGACGGGACAGTGGTTTGTTGGGGAGCGTGGACCTGACCAGGTAGTCACGGAGGGAACGGTCTTTGCGGAAGGCGGAAAGGGGTGGGGAGAGAAATATATCCCTGGTGGTGGGGTCTTTTTGGTGGTGGCAGAAATGTCGGCGGATGATTTGGTTTCTGTGAAGGTTGGTAGGGTGGAAGGTGAGCACCAGGGGCGTTCTGTCCTTGTTACGGTTGGAGGGGTGTGGTTTGAGGGCGAAGGTGCGGGATGTGGACGAGATGCGTTGGAGGGCATCTTTAACCATGTGGGAAGGGAAATTGTGGTCTCTAAAGAAGGAGGCCATCTGGTGTGTTCTATGATGGAACTGGTCCTCCTGGGAGCAGATACGGTGGAGGCGGAGGAATTGGGAATATGGGATGGCATTTTTGCAAGAGGTAGGGCAGGAAGAGGTGTAATCCAGGTAGCTGTGGGAGTCGGTGGGTTTGTAAAAAATGTCAGTGTCAAGTCGGTCATCGTTAATGGAGATGGAGAGGTCCAGGAAGGGGAGGGAGGTATTAGAGATGGTCCAGGTAAATTTAAGGTCAGGGTGGAATGTGTTGGTGAAGTTGATGAATTGCTCAACCTCCTCGTGGAGCACGAGGTGCGCCAATGTAGTCATCAATGTAGCAGAGGAAGAGGTGGGGAATGATGCCGGCGTAATTACGGAAGCTTGACTGTTCTACGTAGCCAACAAAGAGACAGGCATAGCTGGGGCCCATACGTGTGCCCATGGCTACCCCTTTGGTCTGGAGGAAATGGGAGGATTCGAAGGAGAAATTGTTAAGGGTGAGGACCAGTTTGGCCAAACGAATGAGTGTGTTGGTGGAAGAGTACTGTTGGGGACGTCGGGAGAGGAAAAAATGGAGGGCTTGGAGGCCCTGGTCATGGCGGATGGAGGTGTAGAGGGATTGGATATCCATGGTGAAGATGAGGTGTTGGGGGCCGGGGAAACGGAAGTCTTGGAGGAGGTGGAGGGCATGGGTGGTGTCTCGAATGTATGTGGGGAGCTCCTGGACTAGGGGGGATAGGACAGTGTCGAGGTAGGTAGAGATGAGTTCAGTGGGGCAGGAGCAGGCTGAGACAATGGGTCGGCCAGGGTGGTCAGGCTTGTGGATCTTGGGAAGGAGGTAGAACCTGGCAGTGCGGGGTTCCCAGACTATGAGGTTGGAAGCTGTGGGTGGGTGATGTCCTGAGGTGATGAGGTTCTGTATGGTCTGAGAGATGATGGTTTGGTGATGGGGGGTGGGGCCAAAGAAGTCAATCCAAATGTTCGCCAACCAGAAACCACAGATGAACCGGGAGATCCACTGCCTACTGAAGTCCAGGTGTGTGCCATTTCTGTCAGACAACCCTGATCTTTGCAGGCAGTTCTGGTATGACCTCTGTAAGGCCAGTAGAGACACCAAGAGGCAATACCAGACAAAGCTAGAATCTAAACTAACCATACAGACACATGCCGTTTGCGGAAAGGCCTACACAACATAATGGGCTACAAAGTGAAGCAGAAGAGAATAATGGACAAAAATACATCACTCCCTGATGTACTCAATGCACTTTACGCTCACTTTGAACAGAAGGTCAGTGAAACAATGTCACCTCCCTCAACAGCCTCCGATACATTTGTTCCCTCAGTCTCTGCTGCAGGCGTCAGGTTGGCCTTTTTGAGAGTGAACCCACAGAAAGCGACTGTCCAGGTGGAGTCCTGGCCATACACTCAGATACTCTGTGTACCAGATGGCAGAAGTATTCGCTGACATCTTTAACCTCCCCTTCCTATGATCTTAGCGTTCACCTGCTTCAAGGAGATCATAATCATCCCAGTAGCAAAGAAATGTCATGCAGCATGCCTCAATGACTACTAACTGTTGGCTCTCACCTCCACAATTATGAAGTGCTTCATGGCTCATATCAGTTCTAGACTCCCAGCCTGCCCTGATCCCTTGTAATTTGCCTACTATCGCAACAAATCCATGGCAGACACCACTTTCTGGCCCTACACTCATCGATAGAACATCTGGATAACAGGATATCTAAATCAGGGTCCTATTTATTGAATATAGCTCTGCCTTCAATAATTCCAACCAAA
The DNA here is from genome assembly GCF_047496795.1 of Chiloscyllium punctatum. NCBI lineage: Eukaryota > Metazoa > Chordata > Chondrichthyes > Orectolobiformes > Hemiscylliidae > Chiloscyllium > Chiloscyllium punctatum. The sequence continues at coordinate 59,066,454 of NC_092743.1, forward strand.
CTAATCTCCAAACTCCAAGACATAGGTCTTTGCTCCATTCTCTGCAACTAGATATCGACTTCCTGACCCACAGACTACAATCAATGAGAAAAGGCAACCAAACCTCCTGCATGATAATCCTCAACACTGGTGCCCCGCAAGCATGTGTAGTCAGCCCCTTTCTATATTCCCTATACACTCACGATTCTGTGCCCAAATTTCATCCTATTTTCATCTACAAGTTCGCTAATGACCCTACCGCTTAGGCTGTACCTCAAAGAATGATGAGGTAGAATACAGGAAAGAGACAGAATGCTTAGTGGAATGGTGTAAAGATAACAATCAGGCAAACAAAAGAGCTGATCAGAAAGCAAAGTGGAGGACACACTCCTCAATGGAGCTGAGGTAGAAATGGTCAAGAGCATCAAATTCCTTGGAGTGATGATCACCAACAATCCGTCCTGTGCACTCACATTGATGCGATGGTCAGGAAAGCACAGGGCCTCTATTTCCTCAGGAAGTTAAGGTAATTTGACATGCCCTTAAAGACTCTTGCCAATTTTTATCGATGCACTGCTGAAAGCATTCTATCCGGATGCATCATGGCTTGATACTGGAATTGCTCTGCCCAGGACCATATGAAACTACAGAGAGTTGTGAACACATTTCAGTCTATCATGCAAGCCAACCTTTCATCCATTGACTCCATCTATATTTCCCACTGCCTTGGGAAGGCAGCCTTCATAATCGAAGACCCCTCCCACTCCGGTTGCAATATCATCCATCAGGTAAAAGACAAAACGCTTAAACACAAGTACCAACAGATTAAAGAACAATTTCTTCCCTGTTGTTATCAGACTTCTGAATGGATGTCTCAAATTTTAATTTTAATCTTGATCTTGCTCTGTGCACCTCTGTTGCTGTAACATTGTACTCCTCACTCCGTTTTAATACCCTAATGCACTTTGTATGGTATGATCTGCTTGTACTGCACACAAAACAAAACTTTTCACTGTACCTAGATAGATGTGACAATAATAAATCAAATACCAGGTATGGCATTTAAGATAAGACCTGGGTGTTATGAGTATGCAGATAATCATTAAGTGAACCATTGCTCATGGAGCAAAGAAGTGTCCTGCAATGTCATCTGTTACAACGTATGAGCTGGGTGCCTGTCCCTGCACATAAAGTGCCCTTTCAGCAGCCTTTCAATATTAGTTGCTGGTGCACTCTGCAATGCAGGTCTGTGTTTGCTATATCCTTTTAATGGAGAGGACCCATGAGGATTGTGCCCTGACACGCTATTCAGTGCTGAACAACATGGAGACTTTTCACAGCTGGTAATAAGTTGAAGTTACCAGGTAACTGCTCTGTCTCGCATGTCAAGAATTCTCAGCATCTCATTTGTTCAGTGCATTTGGTAAGGTAGACGGCTTAATATTAATGAGTCAAGTTGTGGCTTTAATAAAGTCATTTAACAATCTCGAATACCCAATAACTGGCAATTTGTGCTACCCTCTGAGAAACTCACTCTGCTGCACAGCAGATACAGAAGAGATGCAGTGCGTTGCTTCTAATCATAGAATCTCTACAGTGCAGAAACAGGCCATTCAGTCGATCTAGTCTGCACCGAACATCCTACAACATCCCACCCAGACCCAGCACCCATTTATTCTATCCCTGTAACTCTGCATTTCCTATGGCTCATCCACCTAACCTACACATCCCTGGACACTGCAGACAATTTAGCATGGCCAATTGACCTAACCTGCACATCTTTGGACCGTGGTTGGAAACTGGAGCACCCAGAGAAAACCTATGCAGACATGATGAGAATGTGCAATCTCCATACAGACAGTCACCTGAGGCTGGAATCCAACCTGGGTCCCTGTGAGACAGTGGTGCGAACCACTGTGCCACCACGCTGCCCAGGTATTATATAATATTGAGAAAGTCCTCTCCAGACTTCTTGAGTGATTCTGCCACATTTCTCACCATTGCCCACGTCATGAAAAATCATAATAAATTCCACCCATTGATACTAATAGTCAAGCATTTTGCTCAAATCAATCATCAACCTTAACTTTACTTCTCTCTCCAAAACTACTGCTGACTTTTTTTCCCCAGAATTTCTCATCTTCAGCTATCTAGTACCCTCAGTATCTTAATGTTACTAAAGTATATTAGTATGAGCAGCATGGTGGCCATGGGCAGCACGGTGGCTATGGGCATTACGGTGACTCAATGGTTAGCACTGCTGCCTCATAGAGTCAGGGACTCGAGTTTGATTCCCACCTCGGGTGACTGTGTGGTGTTTGCACATTCTCCCCATGTCTGCGTGGGTTTCCACTGGGTGCTCCAGTTTCCTCCCACAATCCAAAGATGTGCACGTTAGGTGAATTGGCTATGCCAGATTGACCATAGTATTAAGTACATTAGTCAGGGGTAAATATAGGGTAGGGGAATGGGTCTGGGTGAGTTACTCATCGGAGGGTCAGTATGGACTTGTTGGGCCAAATATCCTGTTTCTATACTGTAGGGAATCTAATCTATATTCTGATCATGTTGGGCTAAGGAGGTGTATAATAGTCTTTCTTAAAGTACTTTAAATACAGATCTTGAGAATGGGTGCTTGGGTTGTGGATGAAGTCATGGATTCGTTCGCCAAGATGATGATTTTGTGCAAATGTTTCATCGCTACTGTGTGGTGTTCGTGCTATGGGAGGGAGTTGTGCGATAATTAACCATGGTGTCACCGAGCAAAAACACACCAGCTTGGGGAATGAATCCTGTTAAATACAGTTCTATGCAAATCGGTTTAGAAAAGCATTATATATTATCTCTTAATTTGAAGAAATTTATGTCAGTAAATGATTTATAAACACTTCAGCAGTGAAACAATTAACATGAATTAATCTGGCCAGTTTAAGATATAAAATAATGTTAAGAGTATGAAATATGTAGACAAGGTTATGGAGATGATAGAACAGCAAGATGTCTCCAGGGACATAATGCAATTTTTATTTCCCCCTCACTGTCCAAATTATTTATCCAGATAACTTATGTTTTTTCTGGATAGCTGAAAGATTTTGTATAAAAGGTTAGGCTGATTCAGAACCAGAAATGCTATGCTCGGAGATGCAGAACTACCAAAACAAATGGCTTCTGACTATAGGCAATTTTATACTGAGAGAATACTATCAATCACAGATGTGAAGTACTCCCATTATCAATGGCAATCTAATATTAAATGCCAAACTATCCACTACAGTGGTACATTTTACTGGATTACATGAGCTGCTTTCATATTTAGCTCTTAATCCACTTACTGTGGAAGTAAGATAAGCTGGTTCCTGCATACATCATAATGGAAGCACACAAGCAAATTAAATATTTGCATATTAATATTGCAATAATTGCTTCTCTCGTAATATCACTCAGTTATTAGGAAATATCTTGTTTTTAAGTGACTTTGTTGTTTTGAATCTTTGACCCTCCCACCCCAAAAGGGAACTAATCTGCACAAAGATGAATTCGGCATCGCACACAGCTCACAGCTCCTGATTCCCTCCAACATTAAACAACCTATCAACCAGTCAATCTGACATGAGCTGCTGCAGCTGTCACATTCCATCCAGTTTACCTCACAGTCTTTCCCAAAATGTGTGTACACATTAACAGGCTAGAGATGTTCATCACCATTCTCACCGAAAGTTTATCTTCGTATAAAGTGACGTATATACAGTCAACACAACATGTTGGATAATCAGAATGAGTTAGAGATGAATTATTATCTGAATGTCAGTAACTTAATGACATACCTCAGACCAGGGGTATATTACATGGTCAGCATTAGCAGTTGTCCCCATGTTGTTGGCACTTCTGGAGCCCTTTCCTTGCCTGCAGTACACTGTTCAGGTTCTGGTTTTACCCTGGGTAAACAACAAGCATGTGATGTAATCAAGCTTCTTTAATGAATATATATGTTCACTACAAGTATACTTATTAAGACCATCAATTGGACTTCCCGTGTGCAAAAGTTCATCCTTGGATGATTGACCTGCTAAGCCTTTTTCACATCTTCAGTAGTTGACCAGACCATTCTTCCTTGATGATTACTCTGACCATCTCAAGCTCCGGATATTTATAGTGTGAAGTATAACTCATGCCTCGGAATGTCAGTGAATGGTGACACATGCATTTATCTAACCCCTCTCGTCTGGGGTAGTTGCCAGGGAACTAATTAATTATTTCCACTACCCATCTTGTGACTTTCTCCCACTAGTTCCAAGGTCTTCTTAAAGCTAAATAGTTTCAGGCCTTGTCCTGTTAGGCCCAGTTGGAAAAACAGCAAGTGTTTATGACAGGAAACAAATCTTTTTAACGTTTGATTGTCCAGCTAAGCAGCAATCACAAGGCTCTCTGTTGTACATTCTAGTCATTACTACCATCATCCCTTAATCAATCACCCTTCATTCATCCCTGTTGCATACAGCACAGTCAAAAAGCATCTACAAATGAGTATCTAATTACAAAGCCATGCCAAAATGTTGTTCTGAAGGGTCTTGATATTACATTATCAAGCACACAACTGAAATGAAGCTTTCAGTTACAAAGTGTGGCATGCTTCCATCAGGGTGTCATACTTCGGGTGACCCAAGCTGAGATGAGACCTTTATGTCCTCAGGTCACTTTACTATGATGCAGTGATAATAACATAAGCATGTGTCTTAATGGTGTACTGACATACTGTGTCTTTTAAAGGTATACCAACATGAAACTGTAAGAAGTAGCACAAAAACACAGGGACAACAATTTAAAAAAAACTATATCTTGCTTACTACAAGGGACCCTTCTAGTTAGACAAGAGGGAGGTTATTCTCTACCACACAAGCCCTGGAGAAATGTATTCCTAGAAGGCACTGGTGGTAGCACATAAAATTTGGAGTGTTGTCTCATCATAGGACACTAATAAAAAATAACACATGAATTATCAAGACTAAAAATTACAACATAGGTTAAATCTTACAAATTTATTCACAAAGTGACAAAATATGACTTTGAAGAGCATGCTGAGAGTTGTGTGAGTAGGGGTGCTAGGTGAAGAGGGAAAGGGAGTGATCCTTTGCCTTTTCCAACAGTTTCACCTGACATGTATTGGTTCTATTCCAAAAGTTTAAAATAGCAATGGAACTTGATTATATATATATATATAATTAAATCTTAATTATAATGATAATAATTAAATTAAATTATAATTAATTAAATATATATATATATATATATATATACACACACACATATATATAAATATATTAAAGTTCTTAAAAAATAATTGAATAAAATAATTTATTGAAAACATTAGGGAATGCAGGACAGGTGATGTGTCTTGACCATAGCAAGTAAGAGCTTTTCGATGTTAGTGTGACCAAAGTAAACGATGGCATCTCAAGGAGGCTCAGAGTCATTGCACTTAAGGCTGAGTTGTGATTGTGTGATATATCCAGGAGTGTGGCTGTTTCCTTGAAATTTTGTCCCAGAACGGGGGAGTGTGGCTGAAGTTGAAGCAGGTAAAAGATACCAGAGGACAAGACAGCAGGAGCCACAGCCTTTGCAATTGTCCAACAGGTTCTTTCAGCTTGTCTGAATAGGAGTTAGTGCTGCAGGGGTATGAACTAACTGAAAATATTATAGTAGGAGCAGCAAAACAAATTTATTGTTACTGGTGCACACTATAGTGAGGGGAGTGCCACTGTTCTCTGCCACAAACGGCAAGAGCCAGAAAGCAGTTTGGGACATCAGCTAAGGTTTGACAAACAACTTACAGTGAGAAGGGAAGGATCCAGTTGTTGAGTTCTATGTAGTTACCAAATAAACAGGCCTGACAAGGAATGGAATGCAGCATCATTGGTATGAAATGCTAGTCACTAACTTAAGAATCAAAACTTCAAAGATCTCTGGATTATGACCTCAGCAAGGTGCAATAGGGCAAATAAGATTAGAGAAATGAAAATGTAGCCGAAAGACTGGCACAGTGGAAGGGCATTCTGGTGCAAGGGGCACTGACACCAGTTTTGGGGAAAGTCGTGTTGGAGTAATGGGACAGTCCATTGTTGAACCATGCTGGGGCCAGTGTTCTAGTGAGCTGTGTAACTAGGTAAATAGGGGAGGTTTTAAACTAAATAGTTGTGGTCAGGGATAAGCTTTGGAAAGATGTGGTAAATCACAAAATAGAGACAAAGAAAGAGAGAAAGATATGAATATAGGATGTGATAAACAAACTACGGTAGGAAGGGATGAAGAGTACAAACCTAAAAGTAAGCTAATAAGTAAAGCTAGAGATTACAAACATAATGGCTTGAGAGGCCTGTTCTGGCTTCTAATTTATACATCCACATGTCTAGAACATAGAACAGTACAGTACAGAAATGGACTCTTCGGCCCACAATGCTGTACTGTATGTATACGTACTTTTCAAATCTATCACTTCACATTGTTTTCTCTGATCTTTCTCTCAAATTATGCTGAAATAATAGAAATAATTTGTGTTCTACCCCTCTCATAAGAACTCAAAAATTATGAGTGTGAATAGATCATTCCACCCCTCAACCCTTACGCCATTCAGTAAGATCATAGTTATTCTGACTGTGGCCTCGATTTCATTTTCCTGTCTGAACCCATTATAATCCTTGACTTTCTTGCTAGTCAAAATGAATCCAATTCAGTCTTGATTGTATTCTATAATCCAGCTTCCACATCTTTGGAGAAGAGAATTCCACAGTACCATTTCCATTTTAAATTGGAGATCCCCAATTTTTTAATTGTTTCCCTGTCCTTTTTGCAGTCATCTTGATGGTCAAACCCTTTCAGCATCTTAGGCAAAAGTGAGGACTGCAGATGCTGGAGATTAGAGTCAAGATTAGAGTGGTGCTGGAAAAGCACAGGAGGTCAGGTAGCATCCGAGGAGCAGGAAAATCGACACCTTGGACAGGAGCCCTCCATCAGGAATGAAGCCCTTTCAGGATCTTGCCTGTTTCAATCAGATCACCTTTCAAGCTTCTAATCTCCAGTGGGCATAATCTCAACTTGCTCAACTTTGCCTCAAACGACAACCCCTTTATCTCAGGAGTCAGGTGAGTGAAGCCTCTCTGAGTTGCTTCCCATGAATTTCTATTTAAAAAAGGCCAACACAGTACTCTAGGTGTAATCTAACTAAGATAGTACAGACATCAAAATAAATGGACAGGGACCTGACACAATATCACATGGATTTCTAGCCCCAAGCCTTTCCCATTGTTTAAGTTGTTTCTAGCTCCTTCCTAGACCAATCAATGGTCCCTGGGTCTCACTGCATCTCATCTATTTGGTTTCTCTGAGTGCTGGATGAACTGAAATTTCCTACAGATCAACAAGATGACTCTTTCCAGCATCTGTGCCACTCCTGTTCTAATTTTATCAGCTTCCCTGGCTGAAAGTGTCTTGCCTTAGCATGTATTCAACCCTGAAATTAACTTTAAACCTCACACCCAATCATGCTGACACTTTCGCATTACATAGAAACAGCAAGTGACTTTTCATTAGGCAACAATTGTCGACCTCTGACCCCAATGCCTATTCCAGCTTTCTGCAATGATGTCATGAATAAGGCAAAGCAGAAGATGATTATGCCAGAATCTGAACTGTATGTCAACAGTGTCTCACGTGACAGCTTCCTGTTCCTCTGCAGCAAGGTGCCTGCAGCCAACCCTTCACTTAAAAAAATGAGAACCTTCTTACAGCAATTGCTAATGTAGCATGTAATATGAATGAATTGATCAAAGAACTATCAATTTATTTAGGTATCAATCTCGTTGATTCCAGAGCTAGTTTTCTTTTTGCTTTAGGATGCAGTGCTCTCTACTTCTATATTTATTTTTACTTAATATCAAAGGTAAGGAGATTTACAACGTCTATTTATTGACTTCATTTAATACTTAAGTATTTTATTATGTCATTTATTTCCTGATAGCAATTTATGCTCTGCAACTGTAAATGCGTGCATCATGTATAAGTGAATTCAAGATGTGTTACAAAACTAAATGTGATTGTGACAATATAGCAAATGATCTTAGAAAGCATTCACTTAGATTATTTTAGTTAGGATTTGATCTGGTATGAATATTATTTTGGATCATTCATGTTTTTTAATTCATCATTGCTATTTTATGAATCTACTTCATAATTTGTCAATTCACAGCTTGGTGTGGTATTAATTCTAATATAGCTCAATGGTTATGTGTACAAGCAATGACTTTGATGAACCAGAGAGAACTCGATACAGAAAGCTCCAGATTAAATGAGTGGTTTCATGCCTAATTGACAGGATTCTCTTTCTCAGAATAATGTCATTGAATATCTTTAAAACTAAATTAGATAGATTCTTAATTAATAAGGCAGTCAATAGGTATTGCGTAAATAGGAAAGTAAAGAGAAGAATCAGATGAACCATGGTCTTGTCAAAGGCTGCAGCATGCTCAAGGAGCCAAATGGTATGCTCCTACTCCAAAATCATCTACTCTTATCAAATTGAGGTTAATACTGTTTAGTGCATTTTACTGTATTCATTAGCCCTGAGAGATTAGTGATTATGATGCCATAATAGGATGGCAGCTGTGGTGATTGATTATGATGTTACAATGAATGATGGACATATGACAACATTTTCATCATGATTGAAAGATGGGCTGCACATATAGCAATGATGTGGATGTACTGATGGTTATCACATGACACCAGGTTATAGTCCAACAGATTTATTTGAAACCGCAAGCTTTTGGAGTATCACTCCTTCTGATGCTAGTGAGAGAAGCGACATCAGGCACAGAATTCATAAGTAAAAGATCAAAGGGTCATATAACTGATGCAAACCTAAGATGGCTGTTAAATCCTTAACCAGTTAGAATGGAGATGCAGGTTAATATGCAAATCCCAAAATTTCTTTCAAGTCACTTCCCCAAGATATCTTAAGGTTTTATCAATATAGATCAGACAATGCGTTTTAGGTGTGAGGGCTTGTCTAGAATCTGACTGTGTCTCAACCTGGAGTCAGACTGGTTTTGTTTCCAAAGTAGAAATTTATAAAAATGCCACATTGACTGACTGTCTACAAATTGTATGGTTTTTGAACAAAATAGAATGTATCTACAAACACAAATTTTCAAATTCAAATTCATCCCATGGACTTATACGTGTGTGTGTGTGAGTGATAGAGAGAGAGAGAGATAGAGGGGGTGAGAGTATGTATGAGAGAGGGAGTATGCGTGTATGTGTGACTGTGTGTGTGTATGTGTGTGTGAGAGAGTGTGCATGTGTGTGTCAGACAGTGTATATGTGTGTGTGTATGAGAGAGAGACAGTGTGTGTGGTTGTGTTTGTGTGTGCATGCGTGTGTAACACATTGAGCATACAATAATTATATAGCACACAGTCAGTAGTGAACGATGAGACCAGGAATTATCAAAATTACCTCAAGGTTGGGATGTGCCAGGATACAATCCTAACTGTAATATGTTTTACAAACTTGTTAAGAAAAAAATATAGTAACGTTTTTTATTGTTTGTAGAGATAGAAGGACAGAAAAGTCTGTCTGATTTCCATTAAAGCATTGCAATAAAGTGCCTCAATTATGTTTTGCAATATAGGGCTGGGTATTAGGGCCCCATTTAAGGCAGGAAGAGACATGATTGGGGCCTGAAAATAACATGTCCAAACGGCATGCCAGTTTCCTGACCCCATTCCTAAGCCAGCTATTTCTGTGAAGGCATGTTTGGGGCTAGCAGCATTATCTGTCTCTGTAAAGCAGGTAGCCAACCAGACTCTCAAACTCGTGTTAAATGTAGTTAAAGGAGGTTAACTGAGATCTTCAAGTTAGCCTTGATGCAATGAGGGAATGGTGGAAATGTGGGAATGCAGGATAACTCCACAATGATAGGCATTCAGCCACAAGTATTTATGAGATAAAGGATTTAAACAGAAAATTATGGGCACACTTAGCCATGATGACAAGTTATATTTTAGATGTAGGCCTTTGTCAGAAATGACAATTGAAATCGTAACTGGTGTTTCACGCTACAAATGCTGAATACCACTGTGAAAGCTCTCACTTACTTTGATTTGAAACCATAGAATTAACAGATCACCTAGTCAAATAATTATTCATTTGGCTCTTCATTTCTCCTGCTTCAATTCACTATTCTACATAAACCAAGTGGTCATATATTGTGAGATTGCAACCAAAGTGGCCAATAAATGTAGCTGAATCACAAAATAAAAGGATATATTCTGAGATTGCTCCAAGACATCCACTCCTTCTCCATATCCATGAAGCACTATGGATGGGTCTATTGTAGATTACTCTCCTTTTTGCCATCCCAGGAGATATGTGATGACATATGCATATATTAGAATCATTGGGCTGAATCCTATAGGGCTGTGAACATTGTGAACTACAGGAAGAATTGTGACAGAATCACCAATAAGTCCATTGAGGCCAATCTCAACATCTGGTGAATCCCACTCCAACTTCTTTACTACTCACAAGCAGCGAGGTAAGTTTCTCGCAAGTCATCAATGAGTTGCCAACTAAGGAAGATTATTGCTTATTAAATGCTTTGTTAACAGCCCAACTCAATTCTTTAATATCCAACTTTATATCTTACAAACACGAGCTAAATGTAAAGAGAATGCAACATTAAAAATCTGAGTGGCATATTTCAATTAGCCGCTTGCTCCAAAGGACCTCCATGTGGCTTAGAACCAAACATCTTTTCAATGCACGATAAATGGGCACAAACTGCATGCATCCTTCATCCACAGATATTGGCTTCTGGCATTTGTCAAACCCTCACAACCATTAGATATTTTCAGGTCACACACAACCACAAACTTGCATTGGAGGGCAAAGCTATACCATCGCTCCTGAGGACCAGTGGCTGGAGTGATGGCGAAGAGGTATGTGTGCCTTTACAACAGAGTCCAAAGGTCCTGGACATGGCTGTTCATGGCAGCTACCAACCTGCCTATGGAGACAGCGAGATAGTTGTTTGTATGACTCACTTCACTCCTACAGCTGTTTGGTAACATTCCTGTCTGCTGCTCCTGTTCCTCCCTGTGTAAGAGAATGAAGTTTCTGACTGCTGATACAGAGTCCTCTCCTGTTTGGTGCTGACCAGGTCCTCGGTCTTTGGCAGTCCTCTGACTACAAGCAGCCTGGGGGCGTTTGTTTATCAGCTAGTTTCAAAGTATGAATTGTCAGTATCTGAGCTGAGGGGAGGGCACGTGCAAGAGGCAATCTTTCTCACACTTCCTCTGAGGCCTCAGCATTCTCATCTTCAGAGGGCTTCTGAGGGTGAATGGAGATGATGAAGATGCTGATTGTACCTGCAACACAAAAGAGCAAGAAGGCACCGTGGCCCGTGATTAGAAGTGATCCCCAGTGGATGTCATTATCAACAGGGCTAGAGCTGCACTGGAATGAAGAGTGGTAGTTACTCGGTTGGTTGCCAATGTACAATAAACTCTGTGGATTTTAATAGGGCCCTGAACTACATGGATTATGGTGGAAAATCTGAGAGAATTGCTTGAGAAGTTGGATGTGGCTTTTCTTGATGTTGCTGGAACTATTTTCCTGCTCCATTTTCCAACATAGTACCAGGTATCCCAACCGGATTCTTGCCAGGGAATGATGATGTTTATTAATGTGAATTATTGCTCCTTGGCACCGAATCTCACCTCATTTGTATACAGCTTCCTATCATACCAAGGAACAGATTGAAACTAAATGATGAGAATTCTTGATATGAAAGTCTGAGCAGGTACATGGCCACCCCAGTTCACCATTACCTCCTCAAGATTGTCATCATGGACACACAGCATCACATTTCAGGGTACACTCCAGGGCACCAGTTGCACACACCTCATGTCCTTAGACATTGTGATCCAACATGTGCCAGCCTGTCTGCATCATCATGGTGCATCTCTGATCCACTTACGGTATCTTCTGCACTTTAATGTTGCACTTTGGAGCATACCAGCACCTTTCATTGAAATGCAGGTGCAAGAACACTTTGCATGCAAGGACAGACACTTAGTTCACACACTGGCTCAGCCTGCACCTCAAGGCTGTTCACTTCTTCGCTTAGTACACATTCACTTAGCATCTGCCTGGGTGCTCACAATACCACTTCTTTGTTTTGTGTTGCCTTACCATGCCAAGCGTGTGAGCACATTGACTTCTCAGCCAGAGCTTAAATGCTCACCATACATCTGTCTTGACCTGCACTTTATTGCAGACACAGAGCCAGGCTGTTTCATATGCTTGACTGTAGTATTTAGTGCAGGGGCTCGGCATCTTGATATGTAGCACAGCACTACGTTAATCTCACACTTACAGCATATGCATCAGTTTGATGAGCAGAAATATAAGCTGCACTTCTGCGCAATAGGTGGTCCTTCAAGGGGTAATTGCATTAATTATGCACTTGTAGACCACAGATTTGCATTATTTGTAATCATTTCATCATGCATGTGTAATGCATGTAAGGTAAAAAAACAGGTCAAAAATGCTAGCCACAAGAAAGTCCACCATGTCATTGGTTCATGTAAGTTGTAGACAGTCATCCCTATGCTGTAGCAGTAATTACAGATGGCCTTAAAAGAAGCATTTTCAGTCCACGACAAACTCAGTTGATGCAAAACATCCAAGAGTGCCAAGGAACTGAATCCTTCTTTACCTAAATATTATAAAATGCTCTTTTATATGCAATGACACCTTTTGTGACTGATGCCATAGAGTACAGCACTGAACCAGACCCTTTGGTCTAACATGTCTGCGTCGACCAGATTACCTAAATTAATCTAGTCCCATTTGTCAGCATTTGGCACATATCCCTCTAAACACTCCCTATTCATGTACCCATCCAGATGCCTTTTAAATATTATAATTATACACAGCTCCACCACCTTCTCTGGCAGCTCGTTCCATACACACACCACTCTGCATGAAAAAGTTGCCCCTCAGGTCCCTTTTAAATCTTTCCCTTCTCACCTTAATCCTATGCTCCCTAGTTTGGACCTTCCTACTCTGGGAAAATGATCTTGGCTATTCACCGTATCCATGCCCCTGATTTTATAAACCTCTATAAGGTCACCCCTCAGCCTCTGATGCTCCAGGGAAAAAAACCCAGCCTATTCAGCCTCTCGTTATAGCTCAAACCTTCCAATCCCAACAACATTCTTGTAAATCTTTACCAAACCCTTCCAATTTTAACAATACCTTTCCTATAGCAGGGAGACCAGAATTTAACACAGCATTTATTAGTGGCCTAATAAATGTCCTGTACAATCGCAACATGAGGTTCCAACTCCTATACTAAATGCACTTATCAGTGAAGGTACGCACGCCAAACATTTTCTTTGCCATCTTATCTATCTGTGACTCCACTTTCAAAGAACTATGCACCTACACCCCATGTCTCTTTGTTCGCCAACCCTCCCCAGGACCCTACCAATAACTGTATAAATCCTTCCCTGGTTTGCCTTACTAAATTGCAACACCTCACATATGTCTAAATTAAACCCAATATGCCACTCCTCAGACCATTGACCCATTTGATCAAAGTCCCATTTTTGCTCTGCATTCAAATCCTTGGGGTCCAGGAATGAGACTTGTTGCAGTACTAAGCATAGAAGGATCTAATATGCGTTAGACAATGCTATGTAATTGATAGAGGTTGTGACTGATGGGTGTGATAAATTCAAGTATTGCTTAAAGCAAATTATGTAGCCAGTGAGGCATGTGAAGGTGAGTTCTCTCACCTTGACCACTTATGTGAGATCATTGAAATTTTGCAGCACTGCATCCAGATCTTTTAACTCCATTGTATTCCTGGCATTAATGTCCACAGTTAACTGCTCCCATGGACTCCTAAATTATTGTTGCACCCCCTTCAGAAAAAGGACTTTCTTCTCTCCACATTCTCCACCATGGTTTTCCAGTCATCCAAGAAAGTTGAAACCTCTTCCATTTTTTAACGTTACTCAGGTCAGATTCATTTTACAAAGGATTCCTGCACTTATTCTTCTAAACTGTCTCTTTAATTAGTGCCCAGCTAATCAACAATACAGGGCTGAACACTGCAGTCATTTAAAACAATAGGCAATGCAAAGTTGATCGGCTGTCTGCATTGCGATCTACATGCACAAATTAATCATGTCTAATGTTAGAGACTGTTGAATTCAATCCCGTTAAAATGCAATGCAACAAAGAATTAGCCAGTGACTAACAGGTAAGAAAAATTTAAATTCCATGTAGACAAGGTAGTTGATAAAGTTCAAGATAAGTAGCAATGGGAATACAAAATTCTTCTTGTCTCAAAGGTAAACACCAACATACAATGTATCACCAAAAATTGTCGATGGCTGTTTCCTTCCCTTAGCACAGCAGCAGAAACCATAAAGAAATACTCATCTTTTTTCATGTATCAAATCACAAGGAAAGAGTTTGTTACCAAATTTGCTGCAATGCAAAAACTGTCCTCAGGAACACTGTTTGCCAATGATCATTTCATAGAATGCCATTTATTTTTTCTGGGTAAACATATACCCATGAATAAAGAAGGCCCAGCAATCCCACACAAAGATTGTAAAGAAAATCAACATGAGCTGATGTAAATCTAAGCTTTATTATTTTTAATCCAGTTTAGGTGGTCATGTGATTTTTAAGGCTGCAAATCACTTCCAGTGAGGTGAATGTTGCAATTAAGCAGCAATTCAAAATATACCCTTAGATTATCAAAGTATATCTCAGGCTACATCATCTTTCACTGTGGTCCCAGGATCAGATTTAGATTTACAAAAGATATCTTTTGAAATAGAGCAAAGCGCATAAATAAAATATTTTTGGGAAGGCAGGCCAAACGTTTAACTTTGTAGTGCAATATACCAGCGTCAAACTACAAGGTATAAAGCAATCATTTTGGGAAGATCGTATATAAATAAGACTTAAGCAGTTTCTATAATATGTCTTAACCATGATTGAGATCAGGAAAGTAGTGCTGTCTTAGCCTAGTATACATTGAGGCCAATTACTAGGGCCAGGGAGGGCAAAATAATGTAAGAAGGTCATCTTAAGATGGAAGAGAACTTGAAGTAGACCCAAAGTCTACAATATTTCTACTTCATGTAGAATTTACCCCAAATCCTACGTAAGGCAAGTCTCCTATGTCCTATTCATGTGGCTTCATCCCTGCAATTTAGGAAAGCTCATTAATGCTCTTTTCAGTCAAATGGCAGTTATTGAGCTGCATATAACTGGCGATGGAATAGGGTCCGAAGAACTTTAGGGCCATATATCTTAGAATTCCTGATTAGCAACCAGTTTAACCACTGAAATTACACTTGTCTCAGAGAATATATGAGAGACAGGGTTGATATAAGCTAAGACACTGGACACAAACGTGCTGTAGCCACAAGTGCCAGTTTTCTGGAGGGTGACATCAAATATGATGTCACCTGCTGCAGGGGACTCAAATACAAACTGCAGTCAGACATACCTCAGTAGAAGGCTGATCAGTTGGTACATTGAGAAGCCCAACAGGAAGCCAGTGTTCAGTGTCAAAGAGCGTTAATTTGACATATGCCCTTTGCACAGAGTTTAGAATCCATCCTTTCCAACATGATAGAGGTGGTCAGCTCCACCAATGCACTGAAGACCCAATTATGATGCGACATTTGATGGTCAGTTTCTCAACTTCAATGACAGCATAAGCAGATTGCAATTGAACTTGCACTTCTGCAGGGGAATCTCGGTGAGTACCAGTGTTCAAAGCAGCCAGCAGGATGTCACACCAGGCCAGCAATCTCTGTTCCAGCAGATTACAAGGATGTTTGAGGTGCGACCTCCAGGTCATTGCTACCCCTGGAGCAGGGAGATGTCTGAGATAGACTGCTCAGATTGCTATTGCCCATGCCAAGATGGTGCAATCTGCAGCTAGGCCTTCAGAGATCAGAGATACTGGAGACCTTCCTACAAGGCAGTGTATAGTGTCCACCAATGAAAGTGTTTTTGCTGCTACACTGCTACACAGGGGCAGCACTAAGATAAACAGTCACATGGAAGACATGCATTGAGGGAATCCACAATGGTGATTGGGGTAACCTTATATCTCATATGCTATGAATTTGATTTACAAACTAGCTTAAAATGTGTATTTTTTTGTTGGCTTTCAAACTTTTCATTGTGGTCAAGAGGAAGACGTTTTAGTCAAAGAGAGAAGGGAAGCAAGGAGCCATTATTAACCCATACTTGGGATAGATCTTCAGGTACAATCCAGGCAGAAGGAGGTAGTCTAAGTGGCAGACTGTCTTTATTGTTCCTTTCTGCCTGGGTCCTGTACTCCTGCTGCTCAGTTCCAGTAGTGATAGTGGCTCCAAATCCAAAGGTAATGCAGCAACTGGCAGATTCTATCATGCATTGAGAGATTCTGTAGGGCTTCTTCAGGGTTGTCATTGTCATTTAGGCCTGGTGGCCCAAAAGTTACCCTTTGCTATGTCATGCTGGCTGAAACGCAACTGACCTAGCAAACTGCCATTGAATAAGTCATGAGACAACATTGACCTGTAAAATGTGCTTCCTGTGTTCATACACTGACAGATGTCTTTGTAAACTCTGGTGCTGATCGCACCTGCTTTTCTCTGCATACTTCCAGCAGACATTAACTGCATGTGAGCTACACCCTAGAACTAAACTGGTGTTTGGTGCATGTCACATCGGAGTTGTCGACGCATTCCACAAGCACCAAAATGCAGCCAGGAATTAACATGGAGAATGGAAGCACAGTCTTAGGTATGGAAGATAACATTAGAAAGGGACATGAATGCAAGTTAGTTTTAATTTTATGCAAATGTATAGAAGACAGAACACATTGTACTTCATGTCCAAGAGGAAGACCTTTTAGGTTAGATGAAATAAGAAATGTAAAGTATTAACAACATCCTTCCATTACCAAAAAACCTTTAATCCGCATTGGGAACCCTTCCACCGTCTTAGACCGTCTTCTGTCTTATGGGGACATGGAGCACTACTACAATTCGACATTCAGGTGGTTAAATCAGATAATTAGATTAGATTAGATTAGATTACTTACAGCGTGGAAACAGGCCCTCCGGCCCAACAAGTCCACACCGCCCCGCCGAAGCGTAACCCACCCATACCCCTACATCTACATCTACCCCTTACCTAACACTACGGGCAATTTAGCATGGCCAATTCACCTGACCTGCACATCTTTGGACTGTGGGAGGAAACCGGAGCACCCGGAGGAAACCCACGCAGACACGGGGAGAACGTGCAAACTCCACACAGTCAGTCGCCTGAGGCGGGAATTGAACCCGGGTCTCTGGCGCTGCGAGGCAGCAGTGCTAACCACTGTGCCACCATGCCGCCCTAATGTTGTCATAATGTTGTCAGGTATAGTGCAGTGTATTACTGTGGAATGATTGACTGGAGCCTCCTTTATATTTACGAATTGAGTATTGATTTGTTCCGTGCCCCATGGTCTGTACTGGGTTTCTATCGCCACATCCTGGAAAGAGCTGTTTGTTTCTGTAATAAAGACTTGCATCCATCACGTGGATGAAGTTCAGAGTGACCACAAGCTTTGCAGAAGATCAAAACCAGGAATTTTCCACATTGGATCTGCCATAAAATGTTTACTAGTGACTTCTTGTGAATTCCATCTTGCTTTCCAAGTTTCATCACATTTGGAGTCCCCTCTAGTTTGAGGTCCTATGCAAAGTGCTGTCACTCTTGAAGGATAAGAAGCTCAGCCTATAAATCCAAGGATATAGTTTCCTTTATTACTAACACCATAAAGTAAGACAGATCCAATTTTGCCATTAGAGCACCATTCCATCAATCTCCAGTAATACCTTTTCAAAACATCAAATGGATTCTTGCTGGTGTCAATAGAGCTGATATTTTCTTGTGAAAAATCAGCAATAATAGGTTGCTAAGGGTGTGCTGTTTTCCTGCCGATTATGTGCAACAGAAGCCTACCACCAGGTAGCCAAAACAAGCGACAGATACAGGCAGTGGAGTTCTTTCCAACACAGTTCAGAATCCAACTGGAAAGATTGTGATGACACAATGGCAATATTACAGCACCTAGTAATCCAGAGGCTCAGGATAGCACCTCAGAGGCATGTGTTCAATCCCAAAGCAGGGCTCAAATTCAATCACAGTGAAGCTGGAAATATTGAAATTCAATACATAAAATCTGAAATTGAAAGTTGATCTCTAATATCTCTAACAATTGTGGTTAAAACTCACTAGTGTTAGTAAAATCCTTTAGGGAAGAAAATCTGGCCTAATGTGCCCATACATGTACAGCAATGTGGTTGACTGCTCACTGAAAAAGCCAAGCAAGCCACTTAATGAATTGGCTGGCAATTCTAGTGATACCCGCACCCCATGAACAAAATTAAAGTTAAAATTGAAATTTAAATGGACTCTTGAGAGGAGCACCCAAAACTCAATTGTAAAACCACATCAAATAGAATATAAAGGGTCAGTGCAGGCTGTTATCAGGATTTGAAGCAGTAGGATTGGAACATCCAAGACGAGAGTTTGGAGTAGATTTAGAACTCATGATTGACTGAAAATGATTATCTTTTTGCTTGATGTGGAGCTGAAAAGAGAAGATACAGTGCACATGGAGCATTTACACTGCACTGCTATATATTTGCCACATGAATAGTAGACCATCCCTTCCACATAATTTTGTATCTCTCAAGTGCCATAATAATTCAGTACATGGGTCTCCTTGTCAGAATGCTTCATGTGTCATTGTATGGAAAAGTAGGTTCGGTCATCATTTGTAGAGTATACCAGCACTGACTTTTCTCATAAATAAGAACCTGTTCTGTTGCTTATGATCCCAGCTCAGATCCACTGCAATCATCACTGATGTTTCCAGACCAAAAGGAGGTATAATAGTTGCATAGGCTAACTTGCAAAAAAGAGATAAGGGAATGGATTTGGAACAGATATGTGAGAGGCCCAGGAGCAGCAGCAAACTGGCACAGAACCCAGAGCTTCCAGAAGTTGTAGGGTGTCTCATGCTGCATCAGAATCCCAGGAGAGTCAGGGTCTTCTGTCTTCAGTGCTATTTCCTCCATATGATCAAGGTGCAATGTTGGCACAGGCTAGATAGACCCCAGTCACCCTGACTGAACAGTGCCAGCTGATGAATCAGTACCTGTGACCTAAAGGAGTGGGTGGCTATCCTGATGGCCATGAAGGTGACAGCTATATTGAACATATATGCAACTGACTCCTTCCAGGGAGCCATTGGGCATTCTTGTGAAAACTCTCAGTTGTCCACCCACAAATCCTTCAAGATAGACACCAATGCCATTTGTGAAAGATCATATCTGTTCATGTTGTTCCCCTTTGAGGTACTGAGTGCTGCAGTCTGGGCAGGAGATCTGGTCAACACTGTTGGCTCCCCACAGATGCAGGGTGCCATCAAATGCCCACACATTGCACTGAGAGGGACATAGCACAATACAGAGGAGTTCCATAGAAGGGAGTCTATTTCATCAATGTGCAAATGATCTGTGATTTCTGGCTCCACTTTTGTGTCTACTGCATTGGCAGCTGCCATGACTCCTATATCCTGAAGAACTGCTACGTTTGATGGTCCAGGATCGTAATAAGGCTTGTTACTAGGGGATAGGACATTCCTCTGTGGCCATGGCTCATGACATTTCACAACCCCCTGAATGAGGCGAGAAGATACAATGCTATCCATGCCTCAACCAGAGATACAGTGAAGCAAACACGAGCCTGCTGAAGGTGAGATTTTGTTGCTTGGAATGGTCTCTTGGGCCACATAGTATACTCCAAACAGGATGCGCCACATTATCCTAACTTGCTTTGCTTTGCGCAATTGAGTAGACAATAAGGGGATGTGATTGATTATTTTAAAAAGTGCACGCGCAGGAACAGTCTTTCAAGGAGGAGAATGAGAATTTTGAACAGGGGAAACATCACTTAATGAAAGACATTTGCAGCTGCATCAAGTGCTACAAGATGCACTGGATTTAATTCACACCCACTTTGTGTAAATGGGAGCTGAGTACACTGGTTATTCATTGACTGCAAAATAGTTGTTGCAGAAGATACAAGCATTTTGATTCCATTCTGGAAGGGAAATGCAGCTTGTCTTTGTTTACTTCCTGTTCATGTTTGGTGTTTGTACATAAAAGGTAATCTTCTAAATTATTTGAAGGCTTCTGAGTCTGTGGTAGTACCCTCAACAATCACAAGATACTGGTCTATAGTGGGTATTAAGGAAAAGTAGTAGTGACTTAGGCAGATGGGAAGATGCAATGTAGCTAATGATAGCTGGGCTGTGTGGACTGGTGGTTAAATAGAGGTAAGGGAGGTTTCTGTCTGCCAGTGAAGGGCATCTGGACAACCAGACACCAGCGCTAGGCCAGGGGTGCGGCTGAAGTTCCAAGTTGTTGCCAGCCCCAGGAATGCTGGTCTATTCCAGGATATCTGGGTGGTAGAGATTTCCTCTACCTATTGGAGAAAGTGGGGACGGCAGATGCTGGAAATCAGAGCTGAAAATGTGTTGCTGGAAAAGCACAGCAGGTCAGGCAGCATCCAAGGAGCAGGAGAATTGACGTTTCGGGCATGAGCCCTTCTTGAAGAAAGGCTCATGCCCGAAACGTCGATTCTCCTGCTCCTTGGATGCTGCCTGACCTGCTGTGCTTTTCCAGCAACACGTTTTCAGCTCATTTCCTCCACCTATGATGAGTAGTAGATTCTAGCTAGCTTCATGCAGGAGAGACTTCATGGAGTGTGGTAAGTAATTCTGAGGGCTGAGAGCAATAGCATAAGAAAATTTGTCAGACCTCAGAGAGAAGATCCTTCATGAAACTTGACAGAAATGACAATTTTTTTTACTTTACTTTTTTAATAACATGAAACTCTTGAGTGTAATGAGCTGGTATACCCATACAACAACCCACACAATGTAATTCAGCACTATTTGTTCGTCAGGATTGTAGAAATTGTTCCTCAAAGCTTCAACAACAGAACCCATTTCTCTGAATCTATTTGTAAAACTTGTAAAACAGATTGGTTTTTCAACATTAAAAATCGTGATATACACAACAATGAAAATATAAAAGAAAACAGAAAATTCTGTAAACTTAGTTCCAATGAACCTCGAAACGCAATCGTTTTATTGCTATTGTTATGGAATTCTAATGATTATTAACTTTTCTTATAAATCCAGTAAATGTCATGAAATTGCTGACATGCTCTAACTTGATTTATTACAGAAGCCACAGCTTATCACAGGGGCAGGAACGTTATCTCAGTTTCTACAGAGGTATTGTCCTGTGGTAACAGAGACTTATTATCCAACCTTTTGGTGCTGGGAAGCAAGAATCCAGACACTGCTCAGGCCATTCATCACCGCCAAACCTTGGGTGAAATACAGAAAGTATGCTTCACTTGTTTTCTGTTTATTGTACATTAACATTGTCCTGTACCAATGCATATTCAGAAATTAACCATATTATTTCACATAGAAAATTACTTTAAAATTATCTTTGCCAATTACACACAATTTGGATTTCAATATAGTCACCAGGACTATAACCTGGTGTGGTGTGATTTCTGATCTTGCAAATTTCCATTTCAAGCAAAATGTTTAGACACAGAACTTGGATTCAATCATTAAAACTTTGCTTTTTTTATGTTCAGCTTATGTAAAAGCTTATATTTTAACCAGTATTTGACAAATTCTATAATTTCAGTTGTTTAAAAATTTTCTTTCTTGATTCAATTGCTAAGAAAATCATTAAATTGATGGAGACTTGAAACAATGCATAAAATTGGCTTTTTTTTTCAAACTACAGTTTCAGAAAATTCTAATCTGAGCTAAATCTAAATCCAAAAGCTTTGAATTTGTTGGCAGGCAAGTTGTTGCATTCAACTGAATTATTTAGTCAAAAAAGTAATAATAATCAAAATAATGGATTACAGTTTTGCCGAGCCCAGGATATTGCAGCCAAATATTTATTTCTGCACTATGGCTGGGGTTTATGCAATGAAGCTCTGAGGAATCTCTGAAGTAGCAGACTCACCTCTCAAAACATTCATTTAAAATCGGAGAATTTGGAGAGTTCCATTCCAGCTAAATAAATAAATAGTCAAGTAAATAGTTACTCAGGAAACACTACAGCATTAAAACCTGGTTTAATTCCTCATAACTAATAAACAGGCAACCCAACGTACCAACCCACCATCCACAACTACCCCCCTACCATTACATCCCTCCTAGACCTCTTGAAACCCCTACAAACTGACACAACAAACACCCTATCTTCCTAGAACTTGTGATGTGGACATGCTGGTGTTGTACTTGGGTGGGCAAAGTTAAAAATCACACAACACCAGGTTATAATCCAATAGGTTTATTTGAAAGTACAAGCTTTTGAAGCATTGCTTCTTCATCAAGTAGCTAGTGGAGCAGGATACATAGGACACAGAATTTATAAGTAAGAGATCAAAGTGCCATGCAGCTGATGTGATAGACAAACCTAGATGGCTGTTAAGTCCTTCATCACTTAGTATGGGGATGAAGGTTTCGATCAATTAATACAGGTAGGCAACCTTTATCCAAAATCCCGAAATCTGAAAAGCTCCAAAGTCTGAAGGATTTTTTTGTGATTTTTTTTCTCATTAACAAGGTTGTTTGGCATGCAAACAGTTAACCCAACTCCACACCCACTCGATGCGTGTCACTCAAATGCAACATGTTGGGTGTGGCCCGACACTGACAGGCCTCAATTTTGTTTCAGGGCCCATGTGAGTGTGTTTGTGTGTGTATGTGTAATTGTGAGTGTATGGTGTGGTGGGGTCACCTGTAGCGTGACATGAACCCAAGATCGTGGTTGAGGTCACCCTCATGGGTACCGAACTTAGCTATCATCCTCTGCTTGGCAACTCTGCATTGTTGCGTACCCTGAAGTCTATCTTGGAGGATGCTCACCCAAAGATGCAAGGCCAAATGTCCTTGACCGCTGAAGTGTTCCCCCACTGGGAGGGAACATAGCTGTCTGGAAATTGTCATGCAGTGTCCATGCATCTGTTGTCATAGTATCTGCATGATACAAAGAACATGGCATAGTTTCTCTGCTCCCAGGAAGTATTGGCAGCCTGAAAATTGATGAGGATGAGCAGCTCGCCAAGATCATCCCATGTCTCCACTTCTAGCCTTTCAACAACAACTAAACCTTAAACAGAACACTGTTCGCAGCAAACTATCCAGCCTTGAGAACAACATTGACCACAACTCTATCATGGCAACCACTACAAGACATGTCAGAACATCGTCAAAAATATTAACATTACACATGGGGATGCCACCTACCACGTCTGGGGCAGGTGCTCACGTGACTTGGCCGACATTATCTATCACATGCTGCAGGCAAGGATGCCCTGAGGCATGGTATATTGGCAAAACCATGTAGAGTTTGGTTGAATGGACAGTGCACAACAATTGCTAGACAGGGATGTTCCCTCCTAGTGGTGGAACACTTCAGCGGTCAAGGACATTTGGCCTCAGATCTTTGGTGAACGTCCTCAAGGTGAACTTCAGGATACACCACAACGCAGAGTCACCAAACGGAGGCTGATAGCCAAGTTCGGTACCCAATATAATGGCCTTAACTGAGATCTTGGGCTCATGTCACACTACAGGTGACCCCACGACACTACACACTCTCACATACACATTCACACACTCTCACACACAAACACACTCACAACTCACACAGACGCTCTCTCATACAGAAACTCCCTCTCACACACTCTCACGCACACACCCTCTCACAGGCATATACTCAGTCACACTCTCTCTCTCTCTCTCTCATAGGCATACACATATATAAGTCCATGGGGTGAATTTGTATTTGCAGATACACTCTATTTTGTTCAAAAAGCACACAATCTGGAGGCTGTCAGTCAATATGACATTTTATAAATTCCTAATTTGGAAATAAAACCAGTTTGACTCTTGGTTGGGATACAGACAGAGTCTAACCTTACACCTTTCATGCATTGTCTGAACTGAGATGTCTCCTTTTTTTTCACATACTGATAACACCTTAAGTTATCTTGGGCCAGTGACTTGAAAGAAATAGTGAGACTTGCATATTAATCGATCGAAACCTGGATCCCCAATCTTAGTGATTAAAGCTTTAACAGCCATCTAAGTTTGTCTAATATATCACATAAGTTGTATGATTAGATTAGGTTCCCTACAGTGTGGAAACAGGCCCTTCAGCCCAACCAGTTTACACTGACCTTCCAAAGAGGAACTCACCCAGACCCATTTCCCTCTGACTAATGCACCTAACACTATGGGCAATTTATCACAGCCAATTCACCTGACCTGCAAGTCTTTGGACTGTGGGAGGAAACCCACAGACACATGGGGAGAATGTGCAAACTCCACACAGACAGTCACCTGAGGCTGGAATTGACCCTGGTACTATGAGACAGCACTACAAACCACTGAGCCACCATGCCACTTTGATTCTTTACTTATAAATTCTGTGTCCTATGTATCCTGCCCCACTAGCTACCTGATGACAGAGCAGTGCTCCAAAAGCTTGTACTTTCAAATAAACCTGTTGGATTATAACCTGGTGTTGTGGGATTTTTAATTTTGTCGACCTAGAACTCAACAGAACCCTTTCTCCCAGGACCCAAAAGTTCCCCATCAGCAGACCTGACATTCTCCTCAATTTGATGTATCTGACCTCTCCCACCACTGGACTCAACATCAGACCATCCCTTCTCCTCCCAGGATTCAACATCCCCTCTTCACCTGAGACTTGACACTCTTCCCACCACTGTTGAATCTGACACCCTTCTCCACCATCAAAGGACAACCTTTGGTCCATCAACAGACTCCCTCACCGCCCGATCTGACACATTTTCCCTAACCCCCATCCTCAAAGTATGCAGCAGCAAACCCTTCCCACACTGTTGGCCCCACTCTAGTCACCTGGCACATCTTTAGCCATACTTTACCCACCTAACACTCTACCATCTGACACCCACCCTCTCAGTACCCTAACTTCACATTTAACTTAGATGTAACCCTTTCAATGAGGTGGGCAAAGTGGCTGTCAGTTAAGCTAGGTGTATAAATCACAGAATTCAGTGATCAATTGATGTGAGAAAGGGGACATGTTTGCCTTCCCTAGCTATCCTATACAATGAGAAACCTTCAGATTTAAAATACAGCTCCGTATTTCTGAAGGAGTTTGATTGGAATCCTTTGTCAGCATTGCAGAGCTCTTTCATAACTTAAAGAAAGTGTGGAGTCGAGAGTGTGGTGCTGGAAAAGTACAGCAATTCAGACAGCATCCAAAGAGCAGGAGAACCAATGTTTCGGGCATCATCAGGAATGAGGCTTGTGGGCTGGGGGAGCTGAGAGATAAATGGGAGGGAGGTGGGGCTGGGGGCAAGTGGCTGAGAATGCAATAGGTAGATGAAGGTGAGGGAGTAGGTGATAGTCGGAGAGGAGGGTGGAGCGGATCGATGGGAAAGGTGATGGATAGGTCAGGACAGCGGTGCTGAGTTGGAGGCTTGGGACTGGGATAATGTGGGGTGAGGGAAAATGAGGAAACTGTTGAAATCTACATTGATCCTGTGTGTTTGCAGGGTCTCAAAGCGGAATATGAGGTGTTCTTCCTCCAGGCATCGGGTGGTTAGGGCTTGGCGTTGGAGGAGGCCCAGGACCTGCATGTCCTTGATGGAATGCGTGGGGGATGTAAAGTGTTCAGCCACAGGGCAATTGGGTTGGTTGGTGTGGGTGTCCCAGGGATGTTCTCTGAAATAATCTGCACGGAGGCGTCCTGTCTCCCTGATGTAGAGGAGACCACTTCGGGTGCAATTGACACATAGATGACATTGGTGGAGATACAGATGAATTTCTGTCAGATGTGAAAAGATCCTTTGGGGTCTTGGATGAAGGTGAGGGCAGTGGTGTGGGCACAGATTTTGCACATCCTGCAGTGGCAGGGGAAGGTGTCGGGAGTGGGGTTTGGGCAGGGGGGAAGGGGCATTGGTCTGGCGAGGGAGTTGAGGAGGGAATGGTCTCTCTGGAATGCTGATAGGGGTGGGGAGGGAAATATATCTCCAGTGGTGAGGTCCGTTTGTAGGTGGCGGAAGTGGCAGAGGATAATGCAATGTATACAGAGTTTCGTGGGGTGGAAGGTGAGGACCATGGGGTTCTGTCCTTGTTGCATTCGGAGGGATGGGGTTCAACGGCGGTGACGCGCGAAGTGGAGGAGATGCGCTGGAGGGCATCGTTGACCACGTGGGAAGGGAAATTGCAATCTTGAAAGAAGGAGGCCATCTGGATGTTACTATTCCATGTATCCAAAGAAGAGGTAGGTATAGCTGGGGCTCAGGCGGGAAATTCAGCCAGGCTGATGAGGGCATCGATGGAAGGGTACTGGTTGGGACGGTGTGAGAGAAACAGAAATGGAGGGCTTGGTGGCCTTCGTCATGGTGGATGGATATGCACAGGGACTGGATGTCCATGGTGAAGATGGTGCGTTGGGGGCATGGGAAATGAAAATCTTGGAGGAGGTGAAGGGTGTGGGTGGTGTCCCAAACGTAGGTAGGCCATCCACCATGACGAAGGCTTCCAAGCTTTCTGTTTCTTCCTCTCACCCTGTCCCAACCAGTACAGTTCCACTAACACCCTCGCTGAACTGGTTGTCACCCTTAACAACAACTCCTTCCAATCCTCCCACTTCCTCCAAGTCAAAGGGGTAGCCCTGGGCATCGGCATGGACCGCAGCTATGCCTGCCAATTTTTATGGGTACGTGGAACAGTCCATCTTCCGCAGCTACATTGGCACCATTCCCCAACTGTTCCTTCACTACATCGATGACTGTATCGGCGCTATCTCATGCTCCCACAAGGAGGTTGAACAGTTCATCAACTTCACCAACACCTTTCACCCCAACCTCAAATTCACCTGGACCATCGCGGACACCTCCCTCCTCTTCCTGGACCTCTCCACCTACATCTCCAGCAACCGACTAACCAACGACATCTACTACAAGACCACTAACTACCACAGCTACCTAGACTACAACTCCTCCCACCCAACCTCCTGTAAAAACTCTATCCCTTATTCTCAATTCCTCCACCACTGCCGCATCTGTTCCCAGGATGACCAATTCTACCAGAAAAAATTCCAGATGGCCTCCTTCTTCCAAGATTGCAAATTCCTTTCCTACATGGTCAATGATGCCCTCCCAGAACATCTCCTCCAGTTCACGCGCCACTGCCCTTGAATTCCACCCTTCCCAACACAACAAGGACAGACCCCCCTCTGGTCCTCACCTTTTACCCGACCAACCTCCACATCATCCTCCGCCACTTCCACCACCTACAAACGGACCCCACCAACAGATATATTTCTCTCTCCACCCCTATCAGCATTCCAGAGAGACCAATCCCTCCACGCCTCCATCAGCCCAAACCACACTCCTGGCACCTTCCCCTACCACCACAGGAATGCAAAACCTGCAGCCATACCACTCCTCTCACCTCCGTCCAAGGCACCAAAGGATCTTTCCATATCTGATAGAAATTTATCTGTTTCTCCACCAATGTCGTTTACTGTATCCGTTGCACCCGTTGTGATCTCCTCTACATTGGGGAGACAGGACACCTCCTTGCAGATCGTATCAGAGAACATCTCTGTGACACCCGCACCAACCAACTACATCACCCCGTGGCTGAACACTTCAACCCCCCCCCCCACCTCCTACTCCATCAAGGACATGCAGGTCCTGGGTCTCTTTCATCGCCAAACCCTAACCACCCAATACCTGGCGGAAGAATGCTTCATATTGCACTTTGGGACCCTACAACTTAATGGGATCAATGTGGATTTCAACGGCTTCCTCGTTTCCCCTCGCCCCACATTATCCCAGTCCCAAGCCTCCAACTCGCCACCAACCTCCTGACCTGTCCATCACCTTTCCCATCTGTCCGCTCCACCCTCCTCTCCGACCTATCACCTTCTCCATCACCTTCATCTACCTTCCCCCCAGCTCCCACCCCCGCCCCCATTTATCTCTCAGCCCCCTGGCCCACAAACCTCATTTCTGATGAAGGGATTATACCTGAAACATTAATTCTCCTGCTCCCTGGATGCTGCCTGACCTGCTGTGCTTTTCCAGCACCACATTCTCAACTCTAATCTCCAGCAACTGCAGTCCTCACTTTCTACTAATAAAAAAAAGTAGAGTGGCAACAAAGTATTGTTAACGCTCCTCAGAAAATCTGGCCCAATGATTATATCAGTTAATGAGGTTCTGAAGAAAAGAAGAAAATGAGACTGCTGTATAATAGTGTATTGAAAATTGCTACATATTTATTTTGCTTATTGTCTCTGCATTTCAGTGAACTTATTAAGACGCCAGATGGTGGACATATTTCCTTGGACTGGAATGATAGTGATGAGAATGCATTGTATCCTATCTCTGCTACAAGACCTATTATCCTTATCTTACCTGGACTTACGGGAACAAGTAAGGAATCGTATATACTGCACATGGTTAAACAGAGCGAAATACTTGGATACAGGTAACAGTTAACTCTTCTTGAGTCTTGTATTTTTTTGTTTCCAGTCCATGCATAATTTTCCACTCAGTGGAGAGCAAACAACAATCTTTTATGTGTCTCTCAAAACAAAAATATTAGCGCTGGGGAATGGAACTGATTTCCATTTTTGGCATTCCAAAAATAGGTAAAGCATGGTTTAATGCAGGGTATAGCTCCATTTACTTTCTTTCAGCTAAGGTCATACACCAGTCTCAGAAGGTTATTCTGTCCAGCAATAATGTGATCTTTGTTAGATCAGCCAAATAGGTTAATCCAAATTGTATTAACTCAGTTGATGTTATTAATATTTACAGAAGGTATAGCAAGTCTATATGTTTATTTAAATACAAGTATGATAGACAGGGCTTATGCCTAATTCAATCCAAATTAGATCTCAACACTGAATATCAATAGCTACTGTAAACAGTTCATATTTACACACATCAAAGACAATGTAAAAATCATCAGGCATTTGACCTGGAATTTTGAATGTTGCACCTCATCCACTTCATGCCAGACTTTCATGTCATGGAGCCTCTGACCTTTGAAATGGCAGATGGGAGAGAGATCTGGAAGTCTTTGCCCCCTTTCCCTCCCAGCCCCCCCACACCCCCGCACCAATCCCAACAGATCACATGTTTGGTGGTAGAGGGAAGGAGCTGGTATGGCTCTTACTTGAAAGAAACCCAGATTCAGCAAAGCCATTTGAACTCAGTTCTGAATTCGAAGAAAGTCCATCACAGCAAGGACCTTATCTTACAAAGTGGGAGTCATGATTTTATGGAGAAGAAGTAAAAGGACGGATAAGGTATACAGAACTGCCGATCTGCCAGGCTATTAAAATATCCAAACATTTAAAAGTTGAAAATACCTGCCTCTGTCACTGAGAGTTTAAAAAGGTCAAACTGTGAAATTATTTAAATTCCCAGTACTTTAAAAATTTGCAAGAAGTCTACCATTGCCAATAAAAGTTAAAATAACTCAAGCTGTAACATTACTTAAATCCCTGGCTGCAGCTACATTTGTTGACCTGACCTCAGGGCTATCATCATATCATTGTTAATAATTCTGCTTTCTACAACATACAATTATCCCAGCAGAGAGCTGCAAATTATCAATTTGATTGACAGTCAAAGAGGTTATTAATGGATTAGTTACCTGTCATTGATGTGATTTTATGAGTACAAGTCTGTATCTTCTTATGTGATTAAAATTTGAGAAGCTTTTAAAACTTTGAATGGGATTTAATTAATCAGAATGTTTATTTAGAGAAGCTGTAATAGATTTTTTAAAACTGTATTTCATTTCAACATGGTTCCTGAAGCTGGTCATGGTAAGGGCAAAAGGTTGGTGAGTGGCATGTTGGCAGGCATTGGTATTAAGTTACCACTGAAGCTACTTTGGGCCATGGGGGAGGCATGAGCCAGCATGGATAAGGCACAAAGGGAAGATACAATGCAATAATGTGGGAGGTGTGAGGACTAGAGGGCCCAATTAATAATAAACAATTGGGATGAAGTTCCAGAGAACAAATGTAGGCCTTTTAACATCTTAGCACTCACTATAGCCAACTCTGATCTGCATAGTCATAGAAAGCCTGTTGGACTATAACCTGGTGTCATTTGAATTTTGACTGAAGTCATAGAATCATGAAGCTGTACAGTATGGAAAGAGACCCTTCTGTTCAACTCGTCCATGCCAACCAGATATCTTTAAATTAATCTGGCCCCATTTGCCAACATTTCACCCATATCCCTTTAAACCCTTCCTACTCATATATCCATCCAGATGCCTTTTAAATTATGTAATTGTAGCAGCCTCCACCACTTCCTCTGGCAGCACATTCCATACATGCACTACCCTCTGCATGTAAAAGTTGTCTCTGAGGTCCATTCTAAATCTTTCCACTCTCATCTTAAACCTACACCCTCTAATTTTGGACTTCCCTGCTCTGCAGAAAAGATCTTGACTATTCTCCCCATCCATGCCCACCATGATTTTATAAACCTCTATATGATTACCCCTCAGCCTCCAACACTCCAGGGAAAACAGTCCCAGCCTATTCGGCCTCTCCCTATAGCTCAAGCTCTCCAATCCTGGCAACATCTTTATAAATCTTTTCTGAACCCTTTCAAGTTTCACAACATCTTTCCCAGAATTGCACACAGTATTTGAAAAGGGGCCTAATTTCTGTATAGCTGCACCATGACCTCCCAACTCATTTCCCCGCACAAGTGAGTGAAGAAATAACAGGATAAGATAGAAGAATATGTAGTTATAAAGATGTGCAGGAGGGAAGGCTTTCAATTCTTAGGACACAGGGTGTGGCTCTGGCAAGGTGATACGTGTATAAGTCAGACATGCTGCACCAGAATAGAGTCTGAGTTCTTTGAAGGATATTATAATAATACTGTTGGGGAGACTTTAAACTAATTCTGCAGAGATGCGGGAACCAAAAGACAATAATAGGTATGCATCTGGTGATGCCATCCGGTGATCACCTGCGCTCCACCTGCCCCATTTCCCCAGAGTGTATATTGTGCCATTCAGAACAATCATTTTCCAAGGTGGGTATACCAAGCTGGGACATTTCCTGATGAGATATCCATTTCACGAGCAAAACTCTGGCCTAGATTCTCAGTGAAATATAGAAAATACTTCATTGTTTGCTATAATTTCACATTGTTATGGACACTATACTCTTTCTAGGAGAATTGCAACTTCAAGCAAACATGTCACACTTAATTTTTGACTTTGTGAAATAATGTAAAATGCTTTAAAGAGAACCAGTGGCCCCTTTTATAACTCACATGATTTTTCTTTATGTTTGGTTGCAATTCTTATCATCAATTTATGGGTGATTATTTTATAGCCACACAATAAAAGGTCTGTTTTTGGGAAAGGCGAGAACTGCTGTAAAAGATTGTGGCCTTCCTACCTCCAATCCCACATCTACCCAACATGTTTTCCTCCAAGCCGTACAGCACTGACTTGGAACTTTATCATTGATGGGTCTTTGGGTCAAAATCCTCAAACTCTCTTCCTATTAGCACTGTGACTGCCCATGGAGGTCAAAGACTGCAGCAAATCAAAAATCCAGCTCACCACTACTTTCCACAGGAAAATAGGGATTGGCAATAAATGCTGGTCAAATCAGCAATGCCCACATCCCATAAACTAACAAGAAAAGACTACATATTCAGACATACAGACTTGTCCTCTGCTGTAAAAAGGAACATGTGCAGCATAACACTTGGGTTGAATTAAACAAATGTGCGGGGGAGAATACTTCTCTGGTCCATTCTCTGTGACACATCAACTAATTAGAATAAATTTGTTAACCAATAAGCACCTTTTTCTCATGCAGTATGATTTGATGCTCATTTGGAAGTTGGTTTTTTGCATCTGTTTTGATGAATTAAAATGAAAAGCTCCATTGTATGTCTCATGTTTCAACAATATTCAAGTTCTGTACTACCAAGCAATTATTTTAACAAATCTAACTTAAGAAGTTGATTCACAGCCATGTTGCATAGCCTTACCTTTGAAGATGTGTATCGTATCTTATAACTGACCATACATAACTGAATGTGTCATATTCTAGATTTTACATTTGCTGAGAAGTGTTTTTAGTCAGGTGCAGTTACTTTTGCATGATCAGCACAGCACCGATGTCTTTTGCTGCATCTGATGCCTTTTTCTCTCAAGGGCATGAAGCAAATAAATAAAATTAACAAAACAATCCCAGAAGGGGTTTATGCTGCATCAAGTACTTATACCAATTAGTTATCTTAGCACTAGCTTGCAGCAAAACCATCAAAATGGTTGTCCTGCTTAGTTATCCAATCTGTCGTTAAAATGTCAAACATATAAGACCCCAGATCCCATTTTCAAACTCTTGCAAATAAATTAGGAACAGAATAAGGCCATTTGGTCCCTTG